>NC_030422.2:29750099-29755099 GCF_001660625.3 Ictalurus punctatus
ATGGACAGCGCCAGCGTCTTGTTGAGCTCCTCGATGATGCGGCTGGGCACGCTGCCGTACTGCAGCTGGTGCGGGTGTCCGTGATGCCCCCCCAGGCTGCCGTGGTACATCATGGGAGTGCATTTCCCGGGGTAGGTGGCGAGAGGGCTCGGGGAAGAGACGGGCAGCTCCAGGCCTCCGGACGGCACGCAGATCATCACTTTCTTAGGAGGAAGAGGAGGAGAGTGTTTCCCCTGAACGCAGGGCAGCTTCAGGGTCTGACATGGCTCTGATGGAGGAAGATGAATAGGACATCGTTTGAGAACATCGCAATGAACATGTGAACGGTTACTGTGACAAAGCTCTGGAGAAGAAGACAGGCCTGGTTCCAACCACATGCCACACATGCACCCTTTCCCATCTCGGCCTTTAATGAAACCCTAAAGAGTTGTGGTCATGTGACCCGGCGCTCTTCCTCACCCATGTTGTGGTTCAGCTGCCGGGTAAAAGGCTTCGGCGGCAGAGCGGGAGGCTGCTTGTGGAAGAGCGCGGCTTTCGGAGGGTTCTCCTGAACCTCATTTTGAAAATTTACCGTTTTCTTAGCAGGCAGAACCAGGGACGACTTCAGGGGGGGGTCCTGAGGACAAACACTGCCTTCCATGGAGGCCCGGAATTCAATAGGAGCTGGAGAAAATACACAAAAATAAAATGGCGTGTTAATAGAAGACTGGGAATGTTGGAGGCTACATAGCTGCGTTGGATTTGATAAATTTGGGACAATTTATTGAGAGATATACATTATATATCATATATATAAAATCAGACGTACGTTTCGAACGTTCGAATGTTGTCTTTAAACAGTGTTCACACAAAAAACAAAAAAAATAGAAACCCTCATAGAATTTCTAATGGTTATAATAGGAATTGTGTATTGGTTTTAATGGAAGCTGTAATGGTCCCTGTTGGTCTCTACTGGCAATTATTTATTGCCTTCCATTGGTGGCGTGTTATGTCTAGTGGATTCCATTAAGGACCAATAATGCTAATGGTTTTAATGGTTAACTGATTGATTAGAACGGTATTTGTAGTGGAAACCATTAAAATTTCTGTGATGGTTTCTATTGTTGTTTTCAGCAGGGACATCGGGGTGTTTTGCTTTTTGTTTTGTTTTTCCAGACCAGACGGAACGAATGAAATACTAAAAATACACACATCTATGAAGGTCTACGGAAAGCTCGTCTGCTCGTTGATGAGCTGCTACAGAAGCAACAACGGTTCGTGTTTAACACGAAACCCGCCGCACTTGGAGCGGACGCTAGTTCTTGGCGAGGGATCAAACTCGTGAAGTGCACAAAACGGAAAAGGAAAAGCACTAAACCTACAGGAGGAAATAAATAAATAAATAAATAAATAAATAAATACCACTTGATCATCAAGTTTTGTTTAAAACAAACAAAAAAAACCCCCCCACTAGCACGACTGCCTCGTTAAGCTGCACCGGGTTTCATACGTTTGATCGTTCTCGCACAGCGTCGTTATCTTGATGAGCTGGAGATCCGATCGCGACCCGGCAGAAGACGGAGCTGCCCCCCGACACGAGCGCTTCAGATTCCTGATCGAAATCCACGCTGCGTAATTAAAACCGCGACGCAGAGAGGATCGTGAGGCTCGGCGTCACCGCTCACGCTGCTGTCCATATCCGAAATGTTTATAAAGGTGATCCTCAGCAGTCCGAAGTCTCCACCTTCATCACCCTGAGCGCTGTGTGACCGGCTGCTCTTCGGACCGTACAGCAGCACTGGCCCTTCAACGAGAACGCAGTTCTAGCAACGTCGGCGTAAACGTCACTCCCTTTTAGTCAGACGCAGCTGAACCGCAGGAGCCTCCGCTACTCACGTACGACCGTTTCTTTTAGAAGTTACGGCGGGTAGGCTATAGACGCTGGCTCTGGTCACGTGACAGAAGGTTCCATTCTTTAACTGGAAGACAACCTGACCAAACAAAACCGGGTTTCAGAAAAGTTCACGATCCAGGCCTCGAGTTTCCGTTAACATTTTGGTCAAACGGACGCGGGATAAACAGACAGATAAACGAATTCTCGATTCTGATTGGCTGACAGACGTTCTGAGGTGTGCAATTATTTTCTCTCTCTCTCTCTCATCAATGACTCGAGCCTCCGTTACTAGCTCTAAAATGACGGTTTGGAATTAGCAGGAGGCCTGAGATGGGACGCGTAATAAAGTCGAGAGGATGTTTTCGGTGGTTTTTACCGGTTGTAGGCGGAGAAATGACGAGCTCCAACTCCACCTCGAACGCAGCATGAGTGCTAACTTTTTTTTTTTTTTGGAATCGACCGGTATATAAACGATGTACTGCTATTATACGTTCACTGTCCACCTCATGCAGTCGTCTAATCAGTCGATCGTGTGGCAGCAGCGCAGTGCACATCATCATCATGCAGATACAGGTCAAGAGCTTCAGTTCACCTTCACATCAAACACCAGAACGGGGGAAAAGTGCGATCTCCATGACGTTATCCGTGGCATGGGCGGGTCTGAGTATTTCAGAACGTGCCGATCTCCTGGGATTTTCACACAAACAGTGTAGTGCAGGGGTGTCCAAACTTTTTTCACCGAGGGCCACATACAGAAAAATATACGAAGGCCTGGGCCACTCCCTAGAGGTGAAGTACATCACCTACCCACTTTCCATTAATGGGTTTTCAGATTTTTGTTTCAAGAAGGGTCGGCAGTTCATTCTCAAAACAGCAACCTCTGACTGCTTCATAGTCAGGATGGTGATCCCCTTCACAGCCCTGTGCAAAGTGCTAAAAATAAGGGGGAAAGGAGATGGCTATATTTAAGGCTCTGGGTTACTCATCGGAAGGTCGGGGGTTCGAGCCCCAGCGTTGCCAAGCTGCCACTGTTGGGCCCTTGAGCAAGGCCCTTAACCCTCCCAGCTCCAGGGGGCGCTGTATCGTGGCTGACCCTGCGCTCTGAGCACCAACTTCCTGACAGGCTGGGGTATGCGAAGAAAACAATTTCACTGCGCTCTACTGTATACGTGATCAATAAAGACTCGTTAAATCATCAACGTTTTTGAGAAAATTTTAATGTCAGAGAACTTTAATTGACCGAATTTATTAAATAATCGAGCTTATTGACGCATGAATACTGTGTAATATATATATATATATATATATATATATATATATATATATATATATATATATATATATATATATATATATATATATATATATATATATATATATATATTTATTAATTAATATATATATATATTAATTAATTAATTAATATATATATTAATTAATTAATTAATATATATATATATTAATTAATAAATATATATATATATATATATATATATATATATATATATATATATATATATTTATTAATTAATATATATATATATTAATTAATTAATTAATATATATATTAATTAATATATATATATATATATATATATATATATATATATATATATATATATATATATATATATATATATATATATATATATATATATATTTTTTTTTTTTTAAACTTCCCTATAGTGGGAACAGTGTTGCTGCAACAATGAACAAACAAATAAATAAATAAATAAATAAATAAATAAATATATAAATAGGTCGCCGTATTCAGCATTGACATCAGGTAGAAAAGCTTGAAGTTCTCTGTGGTACAGCTTTCGTGCTCGAATTTCGTTGACTCTTTTCACAACGGTGTTCATCACATGCTCACGCTGGACTGTCTTGGCACAGAGGGCTTCTTGGTGGATGATACAGGGCATTCATCAGCCTCACCTCCGCTTTCTTTCACCTTGGCACCCCCCATAGAGGCCATTCCTCTGCGCTCGCCTGTCAGAGCCGGAGCCCCGTCCGTCGTAGCTCCACACAGCTCGTCCCATTTAAGCTCCATCTTGTCAGTTGCATTTGACACGGCTTCAAAAAATGTCCTTACTCGTCGTTGCGCCCTTTAGACTCCTGAGATCGAGCAGCTCCTCCATAATGCAAAAGTCATCGTCAACTCCCCGCAAAAAAAAAAAAAAAAAATGAACGTGTGTTTCTGGACATGCCCACGTTGTTGAATTCCTGCATCTTTTCTGGGCACGTCATTCCTGCGACTTTAATAAGGCAAGTCCTTTTCCCATGTCGGGTAATGAGTTGAGCTACCTCGTGGCTGGCTATTGTGGCGTTTTCTTGTATTTTGTTAGCATGAGAAAATAGCGTTGTTGAGCTAGCAGGCTCAACTTTCACTTTTCCTTCGCTCTTCTGTGAAGGAATATTCATCTCTCCATCGTGTCTGGGATTTTCTGCACTCACTTGCTATCTTGCGTTTCTTTGGTTCTGACATTTTTGGTAAATTCCGGTAAAAAATTTCCTCGATTATCCTCGTTTTGTATATAAGCTACCTCGTTCAAGACAGTAGCTCCACCTAGTGTTAAAACTGAGAAGTACAATACGGTCAAGTGCAATGCGTTTCACGTGTGGCCCATATTCCATTATATTTTCAGGATTTGCCGGCCCGCGGGCCGTAGTTTGGACAGCTCTGGTGTAGAGTTTATACAGAATGGTGCAAAAAAACAAAAAAATAAAAAGATGTGGCGCGAGCGACAGTTCTGTAGGTGGAGACGCCTTGCTGATACGAGAGATCAGAAGAGTGGTTCAAGCTGCCAGGAAAGATAGAGTAACTCGCATGTGTTATAAATCACTCTTTACGACTGCGGCAAGGAGAAGAGCATCTCCGCACGCACAAGACATCGAGCTTGAGGTGGATGGGATACTACAGCAAGGAAATCAGGAATACTGACGAGCGAATCAAGACACTGAGAAGATGCTAGCACATTCTAACAGTTAACTTTATTTCAGTCTGCTTTCTCTCTTTTGTTTGTAATTTTTTTTCCCCCAAGGCCTTATTTAAATTTTCCTGCCTTAGCTCCTCCCACTCACCCGCCCCGTGGCCGTCTGTCAGTCCCTGCAGAAGCAGCTCCGTGAC
>NC_030422.2:29757599-29842599 GCF_001660625.3 Ictalurus punctatus
AAGCGGTATAGAAAATGGACGGATAGACGGACAGATATTCGTATCTGGGACTGGTTTTGGCACAAACAGTCGGTAATTCTGCCTATAATTTACTCACAGGGGGATGGAGACGCCAGATGGAACATGGCGATCTGGATGGAAATAAAGTTAGATGGGAATAAATAAATAAATAAATAAATAAATAAATAAATAAATAGGAAGTTTTCCCAGTACCGCATGTAAATTGAACCCTGTCCGGATAGAGCTAAAGTTCCGCTTTACATTATTGCTGTGCGAAGGTGCGGATGAGGGACGTGTTCAACTTTCGGCTTCACGTCCTCTTTAACCGAAAAAAAGTGCGCACGCACACACACACACGCGCGCACCACGTAAAGCAGCAAGGACACGCTTCCAAAATCCGTAGCACGACGAAGTCTTGCCATTCGGTCTGGAACATCATTGCTGTTACACAGGAACCGTATCAACATGCTCACCTTTCTCGAAGATCTCCTTCAGCACGCCACGCTTGATCAGCTCCTCCCGGCTCTGTCTCACCGACATCTCCCTCTCCAGAGCTGAGGACGCACAGACACGGATATCAATTCACATGATCAATAAATATCACTCACAAAAACAAAATGTTACAGAGAAACCACAAAAAGCGTGAACTCTCATCCTGAAAAACACGAGACCGACAAGTTACAGGCGACTCGAATGAACGCCTCCTTACAGAAAACGTCCGTCATATCACGCAGTTCAAACGTTCTTTTGAAGCCGTTATTGTGGATCGTTCATCGTACAAGTCTCTGTGATCGACTACAGAAGGAGAACGTATTGGAACGAGCGCATTGCTATTGACGTACACCTGTGATTTGCAGATGCACTACTGTCAGAGCTGCTGTTATAGAACAGTTTAAATCAACACCTTCTGACCAATCAGATTTGAGGATTTGAAAGCACAGTCCGCGCACACACGCGCACACACGCGCACACACGCGCACACACGCGCACACACGCGCACACACGCGCACACACGCGCACACACGCGCACACACGCGCACACACGCGCACACACGCGCACACACGCGCACACACGCGCACACACGCGCACACACACGCACACACACGCACACACACGCACACACACGCGCACACACACGCACACACACGCACACACACGCACACACACGCACACACACACACACACACCATGCTATGGGAGAAATAAGTATTGGATGCGTCAACATTTTTCAGTAAATATATTTCCAGTGAGGTTATTCACATGAAATTTTCACCAGACATCAGTGTTAACTCAAGAAATCCACAAATATAAAGAATTCACAACATTAAAGTCCATAAATAAAGTTATGTGTAATAAAGAGGAACGACACGGGAAAAAAGTATTGAACACGCTAACTGAAATGTATTTAATACTTAGTGGAGAAGTCTTTGTTTGTAATGACGCTTCAAGACACTTCCGGTATGAAGAAATGAATGTTCCGCAGTATTCAGGTGTGGTTTTTGGCCCGTTCTTCTAAACATGTTGTCTTTAAATCTTGTTTAATTGGAGTCAAGTCAGGTGATTGACGGGCCAATCTAACACCTTGATTTATTTCCTCTGAAACCAATTGAGAGTTATCTTTGCTGTATGCTTTGGATCGTTGTCCTGCTGGAAGTCCACCCACGTCTCATCATCATCCTGGTGGATGGCAGCAGATTCTTCTCAAGAATCTCCCAGTAAAGGGCTCCATTCATCGTCCCTTCAATTATAAGAAGTCTGCCAGTACCATGTGATGAAAAACAGCCCCACACCGTGATGCTTCACCTCCACACTTCACTGTTGGTGTAGTGTTTTTAGGGTGATGTGCAGTGACATTTCTTCTCCAAACATGGTGTGTAGTATCACAGCCGAAAAGTTCAATTCTGCTCTCGTCTGACCAGACTACACTCTCCCAGTATTTCATAGACTTGTCCAAATGAGTTGTAGCAAACTTTAAACGAGTTTCGACATGCCTTTTCTTTAGTAATGGAGTCTTGCATGTGAGCGTGAGCAGTGGAGAGCATTGCCTATTGTTTACTCTGTGACGATGGTACCTGCTGCCTCCAAGTGTTTCTGGAGCTCTTTCCGAGTGGTCCTTGGCTCTTAGGCTGTTCTTCTGACTCCCTGGTCAGAAATCTTGCGAGGAGCTCCTGTGCGTGGCCGGTTGATGACGGAGTGATGTTGCTTCCACTTGCACATAATGGCCCCAATGCTGCTTACTCAAGGATTCAGAAGTTTCTCAACAATAAGGCTCAACAGGTCTTGGGAGAGATCTTTGCTTTTACCCATCATGAGATGTTTCTTGTGTGACCCCTTGGTAACGAAAAGCCTTTTTACAGACCATCAATTTACTAACCCAGCTGATATTCACTTGCACAGATCGGGGGTGTAATTATTTATGGATTTCAGCTGGTTCCTTGCCTTGGGAACTGCTTTTTCTTAGCGTGTTCAATACTCCCCCCCACTTTATTTACGGACTTTAAATATTGTGAATTCTTTATATTTCCAGATTTCTTGAGTTAATACCGATGTCTGGTGAAAATTTCATGTGATTAGCCTCATGGGAAATATATTTACTGAAAAAAAAAATACATGTTGACGTGTCCAATATTAATTGCCCCCACTGTATATTGTATTATATTACATTACATGTATATATTATAAATAAGACCACAGAAGTGATTCGCAGGTAAATCTCCAAAGAAAGCAGCAAAGAAAAATAAAGCGTTTCCTTCAAGTCCAATCTTTTTTTCCTTGACACGCTTTATAAACATAAACGTCACATAAAGCACATACCGCCAATACACATTTTGTCAGAATATAGACTCTAGAACAATTTTAACCCATCAAAATGAACTCAAGTGCTTGAGGGCATCTTGATTAAATATCTGTTCATCCTCCAACAGCTGCAAACACAGTCACAGCAAAGAGTCGGCACGTTTAAAAATGACAAATTGTCCAATAGTCGCTGCTGATTCCGATCTCGTCGGTCATACTTCTGCCTACTTCGACGCGGTCCGTTAGGACGAATGGATTCTTTCGTTCCAAATCGGCCCGATTTCCTATCTCCAGAATAAAACGTATTCAGCTGCCCTCGTTTTTTCTCTTCCTCTTCTAGTTTCCTATATAGATCGTATACCGTATGATCTCAGCCACCATCATCGCTGGGACACCAACTCGCAGTGCTGTTTCTACGCTGAAGATTTTTGCCCCATCATGAATTGCATGGATTTTAAAAAGGAAGTCAAATCAGGGAATCGATTCGAGTCTTGATTCACCGATTCTTGATTCAAGAGGTATTTGGGAACTAAAAACAAAACCTATTCAACTCCATGCGTTGACAAAGAAGCTTGAAATCACTCGATCGAACTGCGGTTATAAAATGTGTGTGATAAAATGCATTACAATGACCCCTGAAAGATGTCTCGAACACTCACGTCCATCTGTTAGAGGTATTTATTCGAGCGGCGGCGATGATTGAATGACAGTATTCAATCCATGACGTCTGGTCCGGTCAAGTGTCTTCTGGTTGACGGAGGAATTATGGTTCATTCTGTATTGAGAAAGTCCGCCCGCAACTTACACGCTCGGCCCGTAATGCCGAGCTTACACGGTTAGAGAGACTCAAATGATGCTGGATGGATAACAAACGTCAACATCACAAACGAATCAAATTTTTTTACCCCCCAATTGCGTAACTTCAGAAATAAAAAACAGCCTTACATTGAATATCTAGATTCTCAGGTACGCTATAAAACCCGCTCCCTGGAATACCTACGAAACGTTACGCTGAGCAAGACTACAGCCTCATTACGCTATGACGGGAAGTGTTTTAGGACACACACACGGGATAAATGAATTCAGTTTTTAATACAAATGCAGATAAAAGACGCAAAGATAAAAAGTCAGCAGGTGCTGCAACGTGTGAAGTCTTACAGCGATGCCAAGTCTCAGCGCCACGGCTGTGCTATTTTTAGACAGTGGCAGCTGAGGGACTTTATCTCCAACCCCCCCCCTCCCGTACCACGCCGCACCCTCCGAAACGAGGCAGTTTTTGTCGCATTACTAATTCCAAAATCTGCAAGTTAAGGAAGTGAAAAAGAGAATTCTGCTTGCTGAGCACAAAGTTCCCTGCAGGCTGGAGAAATAATCCTAACTATGGAAAAGTGAAGGAATAGGATAAGAGTGTGTGTGACGTGCATGCAGAATACGCGTCCATGCTCAAAACTGTGTGTGTTCGCGTGCACTAATGGAAAATACACGTAGCATATAGAAGCAAGGTACGCATAGACACCTCACCTGGATGAATGATAGACTATTACTATTAAATAATAACAGTGGGACAAAAGGTCACGCTTGGTCACTCGGTGCTGCTCAGACCAACAACCGCCTCCGTGTAGGGAATGCTGGGCTCAATTCCTACACCAACACACAAAACTATTCGTCTAATACGATTATTAGTATTAGAGGACCAAAACCCAGCAGTGAGATTAAATCGCTGGACTAAATGGTAATATGGGATTAGATGGCGAGACCCAATGGCAGTCTTTGGACTAAATGGTTTTTGTTTGGTATTTGGGTTTAATCACCATACCAGCTTCAATGGCTAGTTGATGACGAATACAGGCATTCATCAGACAATTTCTGTACATCATGACTCTTTAAATACGCTCGTGATAAGAACGGTAAAAGTTTTCCTGGGTCCGTCTTACAAAACAAGTCTTTCAAAGTTTGACCTGATAAAAATGTGGTCTCTCATGACATTATAAATAGGGCAGGCTTTAAAAAGACGACGTGGTTTATGGTCAAAGGAGTGGTGCAATATTGACATTTCGATCATTCTTCATCCTTCAATAAATATCTGGTCTGACCTGCACGGCACCTTGTGTACACCGCTTGATCACGTCTAGTTTTAAAAGGGTAAGTGCTACAAAGTTCATTTCCATTAATTTGTTATTTTGACATTTTTCCTGTTCCACTTGCCATCTGTCGAATACACACACACACACACACACACACACACACACACACACACACACACACACACACACACACACAGGCGGATCAAGGCCAGAGGGTGGGATTTTGCGGTCTCTGATGGGTTCTGTGAGGGCTCTTTTTTGCAGCCATGTCTGCTTATTCATTGCCAAAAGATGCCACCATGTCCCGGAATCCAGCAGAAAACGACGCTGCGATTGTGTCTTTGCAACTGAATTTGAATGAAAAGATCAACAATGATCAGATGGCCAGTGCTTGGAGGCAGGATTTCGAGTCAGTAAACACCATGACGTTCCGTTCCTTCGCATTATCAATATGTTCCAAGTCAAGAAGTAGAGCACAGAGCACAGGCTTGTACTGTAAAAGGTAGAACTTTGGTCTGGAATAAGGGCGCCATAGCGTTGGATGATGATATACTGCTGCTGCAGATACTCAGATTTCTATTTTGGAACCATCTGTGTATACAGGACTGTGGTAGGGGAAAGGCGTCTTATGACAGATATACTTTTAGAATACAGGATCTCACAAAAGTGAGTACACCCCTCACATGTTTGTAAATATTTGATGATATCTTTTCATGTGACGACACTGAAGAAACGACACTTTGCTACAATGTATAGTAGTGAGTGTACAGCTTGTGTAACAGTGTAAATTTGCTGTCCCCTCAAAATAACTCAACACACAGACATTAATGTCTAAACCGCTGGCAACAAAAGTGAGTACACCCCTAAGTGAAAATGTCCAAATTGGGCACAATTAGCCATTTTCCCTCCCCGGTGTCATGTGACCTGTTAGTGTTACAAGGTCTCAGGTGTGAATGGGAGCAGGTGTGTTAAATTTGGTGTCATCGCTCTCACACTCCCTCATACTGGTCACTGGAAGTTCAACATGGCACCTCATGGCAAAGAACTCTCTGAGGATCTGAAAAAAGAATTGTTGCTCTACATAAAGATGGCCTAGGCTATAAGAAGATTGCCAAGACCCTGACACTGAGCTGCAGCACGGTGGCCAAGACCATACAGCGGTTTAACAGGACAGGTTCCACTCAGAACAGGCCTCGCCATGGTCGACCAAAGATGATGAGTGCACGTGCCAGCGTCATATCCAGAGGTCGTCTTTGGGAAATAGACGTATGAGTGCGGTCAGCATTGCTGCAGAGGTTGAAGGGGTGGGGGGGTCAGCCTGTCAGGGCTCAGACCATACACAGCACACTGCATCAAATTGGTCTGCATGGCTGTCGTCCCAGAAGGAAGCCTCTTCTAAAGATGATGCACAAGAAAGCCCGCAAACAGTTTGCTGAAGACAAGCAGACTAAGGACATGGATTACTGGAACCATGTCCTGTGGTCTGATGAGACCAGGATAAACTTATTTGGTTCAGATGGTGTCAAGCGTGTGTGGTGGCAACCAGGTGAGGAGTACAAAGACAAGTGTGTCTTGCCTACAGTCAAGCATGGTGGTGGGAGTGTCATGGTCTGGGGCTGCATGAGTGCTGCCGGCACTGGGGAGCTACAGTTCATTGAGAGAACCATGAATGCCAACATGTACTGTGACATACTGAAGCAGAGACTGATCAGTATGCAGTATTCCAGCATGATAACGACCCCAAACACACCTCCAAGACCACCACTGCCTTGCTAAAGAAGCTGAGGGTGAAGGTGAAGGGGTGGCCAAGCATGTCTCCAGACCTAAACCCCATTGAGCATCTGTAGGGCATCCTCAAACGGAAGGTGGAGGAGCACAAGGTCCCCATGCCTTGTTCTTGTCGGCTATAGCTCGTCGCCCGACCGCTTCAGATATTTAACATGGCAAATATCTGTCTGCCATCGGCAATGTGCCAGCGAGCCTCCTAGATGTGTCAGAGTAGCGCACACAGAATGATCGACTGCCAATTGGCGAACGCCGATTTGCCTCCAAATCAAAAGGGTTTTGTCGGCGAGCTCAGCGACTTGCAAATCGGCTTAAAATAGTGTGAACTAGGCTTTCGAGTTTGAGCATTCGTTAATCAGCTAATTCATTCAATTGTGCTTTTTTTTAACCATTATCCTTATATTCATGAGGTTATGAAGGAATGAGGCGATGGGCTCAGCACATTGTAAACCAGGTAAATGTCAAAGTCCAGAAAAGAAGCGATCTTTGCAGTCCTCTGGGTCATGATACCATCACGACTGCTCCCCGCGTTCTCCCAGATGGTGCCAGTGTGTTGGTTTGCACAGCTTACATGCATTTAAATTGATTTGGATTCCAGTTCATATGAACTCATTTGAATGATGACTATTAATGAGTTCTCACAGTCTCAAATGGTCTGTCATGACCAGGATGCCAGATGTATATCATTCAGGCAGGTGAGCCCAAAATCAAACGTCACTGACTGTTAATCAGTGAATCAGACCCTGTGATTCAGAACGTTCTGCACTTTACATGCTAAATGTCTACCAGCCATTCTCAAACAGTCATTCTGCCAGGTCAAAAATTTTAAAAAGTGTAACTAGCAAGAGGTTTATGATATAACTTGACCAGCTAAACTTCCTGAATGGTACACTCGGAGATGTTATGCAAGTCCTTGGCATGCTTTTTTGGGTTAGCATGTGCTCCAAAAACTCCTGAGAGATCAAACTAGGACCCTTAAAAATTAAAATATAAGCCAGAACACAGGAATGTGAATGCTGCAATACAGAACTTGATAAGGGTGATCCAATATTACCTGATTAGATAGAAATAAATGAAATAATCTGGACCAGGAAATAAAACATTGTGTATAGTAAATGGTGTAACTAAAGGATTGGACTAAATGCTAATAAGTAGGACAAAATGCTTTGATCAAATGATAAATGGATTAAATGGTCTAAGCAAATAAGAAGAGCCGAACTAAATGGTGGGCCAAAGTGTAGTGGCTGGACCAAATGAAATGAACGCTATCAGTGAATGAATGCAAAAACAGTAATGGTTTCACCACATGGTAAAGAGTGAAGCAAATATTGGGATTAAATGGTAAAAGTCAGACTAAACAGTTGGACTAAATGAGAATTCTTGGACTAAATGGCGGGACCAAATGGTGATGGCGGGACCAAATGGTGATGGCGGGACCAAATGGCGGGACCAAATGGTGATGGCGGGACTAGATGGCGGGACTAAATGGCGATGGCGGGACTAGATGGCGGGACTAAATGGCGGGACCAAATGGTAATGGTGGGACCAAATGGTAACGGTGGGATTAAATGGCGGGACCAAATGGTAACGGTGGGACCAAATGGTAACGGTGGGATTAAATGGCAGGACCAAATGGTAACGGTGGGACTAAATCGTAAGAGTTGGACTAAACAGTGGAAGTAAATGAAGAAGTTTAAGTAAATGGTGGGAACAAATGGTAACCAAGTGGTTGGCCTAAACCTTGGGACTACATGCTAATAGTAATCATGGAACTAAATGGTTAGTCTAAATGCTAAGCATTGTAGATGAAAGAGGTCATGCATACGTTTGAAAGTTATTGCGAACATACACAGGGGTTTTACACTGACCTTTACTTTACTAAGTGATTGGAGTGTTTCAGATTTAAACTACACCAACACTGCATGTCTAGCATTTAATAAACAGTGAAGTAAACTGTAAAAAGAAATGCCAGTGATTCATCCTAGTTCCTTTCTTTCTACAGAGACTTTAGGTCAGAACCACCAACAGATATCTAAGAGAAGCTCATATAAAAACAGAGACTCGCTGGTGCAAAAAAAAAAAAAACATGAGTCAGAGAGCCAGTCATCAGAGCAAATGTTGAACACAAAAGGAGAACGCAGCACAGATAACACAAAGCTATTCAGTTCGAAAGTACTGACTCCGAGACGCCTTTTCAGCGTCATTGTTTTTCCACCAAGACATTATATTTTTAGAGTTCTGATAATGACCTCGTTAGGAAGCGGAATATAGAAACGTACACTATTGAGATGTAGCGAATTTGTAGCCATTAAGAAAAACCTCACAAGCTTAACAACCGGAATACTACTCAATTTATTTCTCCATGCCTAAAAAAAGGGGGGGAAAACAAACAAACAAACAAACAAACATCTAAGCAAACAATGCCGCAACAAATGAACAGATTCATGTTTAAATCATATTAGAGTCAATATCAATGACTTCCTATTTATAGTTCTTCCCTCCTCATACGTACACTGTTTGCATGGTTGTGACCCAAATTAAAGGCGAGCTCCACTTCTGAGAAGGTCACACTGCTGATGAATTAAAAAAAGGTTTAACACCGCTTTGTTTTCCAGATTAAATATATGCATGATCATCTTTGCACCAGGATTAACAAGCATGGATGCACGAGTCGGTACAATAATAGTGCAGACTAGATCGATACCGATCATTAATACGGATACCTGTATCAGGTAGCGGTCCAAGACAAAACAAAAAACAAGACATCATCCGATACCGTGCGATACTACGAGACGCAAGTCTAGCGTACGCGGTCATGCTCGTGAACAGAAGTACATGAAACGACATGGATAAACTACGCAGCATTAACAAGCGTGGTCATTAAAAGCGAGCACAACGCCGTGCCGTGATCGATTTGCACGCAAACAAATTCTTCGTGAGCCTGGAGCGGTGAAGCGGAGCGTTCAGAGAACTCGTCGCAAGCGAACGCGTTTCAGATTAGCACGCGGTGAGCCGTGTACACTTCCAGAGTGTACATTTTGCTCACAAGTCAAAGCGCATTTCACACCTTAAACGTGAAACTCAGCATGTGGATTATACATGCTAGCAGCAACGCTGGCTAGCCAAGAGAAGGAAACCTACAGATGAAGAGTTACAGGGGAATAACAGTTAAACGAAGGGAGTCGAATACGATTTGAACGCATTTTTAAAGTTTTACTCATTAAGCCCTCGCCCATTTACACAAAGCTCCGCCCCCAAAACTTAGTGGTTCGACTAGAGTTAGCAGGCTAACTCGAGTTAGGACATTCAACTGCTCGAAAGCAGAGTGACGCTATGAACACGCAATTTCTCCTCGTTACGATTTATAAGGATGTGAAGGTGCATTAGGGGCGTGTCTGTAAAATGACTGACAGGAAGCCAGGTTTCCGAACTCCTCCCCCCCCCCCCCCCCCTCCTCAGCTACATAACACACTTGCTCAGAGACAATTGATTCAATTATTATTTCTTAGCATTTCTGCGTGCTAATTTTTCTAGCAAGAAATAAACAAAGAAACGGCGACTATTGCACCTTTAAATCTTTTTATCAAGAAATGTTGTACAGTAGGACGCCATCTGTCATTCATTCGCTTCCAATATGTAGGTTACGGTATTGCAGCCAAAAAAAACCAAAAAAAAAAACCAAAGAGAGAGAAAAACAAAACAGTCATACTGGTGATCAGACTGGAAGGACCATTGTGTCTGTTGTTTATATAAATCACTAAACATGTTTATAAAAAAATTAAAAATAAAAAAAAGCTTGCAGTGCACGTCATTTCAAATTCCTTTTGTCAGACTGCACAGGAAGTGGTCCAAAAAAGAGGAAATAATTAAATAAACGAAAGATTCAATTTTATATTTAAAATTGACGCATCTCGGGCGTCAGACTCAAGAAGTGTTTTTCAGGAAACAGGTAAGAATCAGGCTAGACTGGAAAGGCAGGTCAAATCAATTTGCATGACGAAGTCTAAAGAAAAGGTAATCTAGCAGACAGAAGAATGTGAACATGACATTTAAGTGCCAGGAAAAAAAGAAAAGAAAAAGTTAAATGGGATAAAACTATCCCTTAGGATCGTCTACTACTGGTTCTTCTGTGCATGGGTCACTACCTCAAAATGCACTGGAGTCACGTCCATGTCTTCAGACTGCTGCTGAAGTCAGCAAATCACTTCCATTAAGGCCGATGCTTATGAACCACTCGTCATGAGACGACAACTGGGGGAAGGGAAAAGACTATGCTGAGGTGTTCATCCCCCTACAATCTCTTCTTCTCACCCACAACCCTTTATTTACGTAGAACCTGGTCTTTTAGTCTTTGTAAAACCCTTACCAACTCTTACATTTCCCCAATCTGGCATCTACTTTCCAATAACAGCAGTGGGGTCCATGCACATAACCACGGCAGTGAGTATTATTGTGTTGCTGTGGCTGGATGTAATACAAGAATCCGACGATTCTGTGCAGGACTGGGGCGTGAAGACTACGGTACATCAGAAATCTGACGTCAAAGCCGTCATCATTTACAGTATAAAGGGGACAAAACGGGAGCCGTTGATCGGATGGACGCACCAACTACCCTCGATGGAGGTCCTGTGCAAGATTGTCTAATCTGTTATGGTCCGTGCGGTCTTGAGTTCTTTGCTTACATGGTTGCTATGCAAAAAAAGATTTCTGCCCATCAAATCCACTCCTTGCCTGCCTTCTTTATTTACAAACCATGACGGCTAGACGCAACTCAAGACTCTTAAGACAGGCCGAGGAAAGCCGAACGCAGAAGATAACCAAGTACCTTCCTGGTGGAAGAATCAGAGACCTCACAGCCACACTTAGAGATCTGGAAAGATGGCCTTACTGCAGAAACGATCACTGCAAAATGCTAACCTGGCTAACAAACATGGAATACCACAGCTGCAAAAAAGGGGTCAACTTTGATTCAGTGCTAGTCGCATACAGTACTGCGATGTTTCGAGTACCGTGGGTCCAGGCCACAGTGGGTTTACCGACTGACCGAACGATTATTTGACTGAATGGCTGACTGACAGTCTGTCACCGCTCCAGTGGCGTCTGCTGCCAGTCACAGCAACAGCAGTTCGTTTTAACTGATGAGTCAGTTCGAGATTCACACTCTCCTCTCAGCTCTGCACCAAGAGTCAATTCACAGCCCTCCGAGAATTCACGAGGAGAAAAGAAAAGAAAAAAACACACCAAAATCGACACCAGACCAACACAAGGCAAACACACATTTCCCACAGATGTGTATGAGAAAGCAGGACAGGCTGGCAGACATGACCTCAAATGGAAACCAAAAAAAAGGAGAGAGTGATGGAATGGAATAATACTTCACTTAGGATTTGATGATTTAGATCTGTGCTTCCACAGATCTGCACACTCAAGGAAAATGAATAAATAAATAAATAAAATCCTCCAAGACTCCTCCGAGGTTCTTAGTGAAGGTTTCTTAGCTTCCTTAGGAAGCCCGATTTGGAAAACCACATTTTTCCAAAAATAAAAATAAAAAGGGTTCCTTTAGCAAGACCAACCAAAGAACCCTTCAGGGTGCAAACCTATTTTATTTATTTATTTATTTATTTTAAAAGTGTATAATTTTGGTCAGGTTCTCAACCTTGGCCCTGTACTTCCTGTTGCGCTGTCTACCCTGATGCATCCATGTTGCCTCCGGAATGACCTTTTACTAATCTGATCAGCTTTCTGCTGTTATATAGCTCTCATCCAATGCTCTGAACCATCGAGACATCAAAGCGCAATCCTGCAAACGTTTTCCCCATCTGGATCATCATTTGGCGCTTCTTAGATCTGTGGCGCTAATGAAAGTTATCTTTTGTGATTTCCTGCTTTAGCCAAACTGGTAACCTTCAAGCCGGTGACCTCAAGCGCTTCTTCTCCCAACACCTCGCCGTGTCTCAGATTTGCCGGGGGTGGTCTAGTAATGCAAGTGATTACTGACAGGATTGAATATCGGTTTCACCCCCCTCCCCCGATCACCCCCACAATTCACTGGTTCCCTGGATCAAAACAAGCACACGGAGCACTTCTTCTCCCAACACCTCGCCGTGTCTCAATCGATCAGCCAAGTGAAAAGCCCTCGTGTTTTCCTTTTTCTACCTGGCCCTGACGGTTCTGGTTCGCTGCAGAATATACAACAAAGGCGGAGTAAAAATAGCCGGCTAGGAGAAAACTCTAGCGCTTTGCCTGAATCGATTCTCTGCTGCTGTTGCTGCTGCTGCTGCTGCCGCCGCCGCTTCAACCAGCCTGCAGCAGAGCTGACAGCTTAACCCACATTCTTCCTGCCGTCTCCAGCTCAGGAAACGGAGTAAGACAAAGGCTCGGGCTTTTATACATTCCCTTTCTGCAAGATCATTGCGGATTTGATGGAAATCACATTATAATTCTCCGTAATGGAAAGCGATCATACGAAGCACTTCAAAAAGCGCTGATCTTGATGTAGCAGAGAATAAGGAAAAAAAAAAAAAAAAAAAAAAATTAAAAACCCACAAGAACTTTTCAAAAATGGAGGGGGAAAAGAACAAAAAAAAAAAAACCCTTCAAACAGGAGGAAAATGAAGCCCGCAGGGGGATCTGATGTATAGTTCTTGCCCACAGGATGCTAAATGCAGCTCTCAATTCTTCTGCACTATTGATTCGGCTGTGCAGGCTATTTTTAAAACAGCGTAGAGGCTATTCGAGGTTAGCAGTGTGATCGTGTGATCATGTGATCGATGACCTGTGCTTGGGAAGATGGTGAGACAAGTCTCAAAAACTTTATATAAAAAAAAAAAATAAAAAAATAAAGCTTCACTGCTCAACCGATCGGTCCTGCGCATCAACAAACAAGCAAACAGAAGACAAAACTTCCACGATTTATACGGACGGATCTGGGTTATCCGATTATTCACGTGGCCGTGCGCTGAGCAAACAGGAAATCCGATGAAATACAGGTCAGATATCCAGGTTATCGACTCCAGGTTGGGAAGAGTGACCGTGCTGCTCGTCACACATCACACCACCACCCGGTCACTGATTATTTTCCTGGTACAGCACACCCCGAGCGTTTTTATTTCATAACGCTTAACAAGCTGCTAGATTCATTCATTCATTTATTTATTTATTTTTTTTTTTTTAAAAGCGCTCGCCCTGCTGGAAAACATAATTAAACAAATAAGCGTCTACTCGTAGAAACGAAGCACTAAGAGGCTAAACGACTCGTGTAGAAGCAGAGCACTGGCTTCTAATCACACTGATCACTTTTACTGTACATGCAAATGCACTTAACGTTATTACCGCCACTGCTCTCGGCACATCGGCCACGTTATAAACGTCTCGGCGGAGCCTCGAAACGCGATTCTCGGAAAAGAACGCGTTACGCGTTTAATTCCAAATCGGAACCACCTGCTAGATTATTGATATCTTGGCACTGTTATTGAAAATAAAATAATGGAGTGCAGTAACACACACACACACACACACACACACACACACACACACACACACACACACACACACTCCACCTCCCACCTGCTGAGGTCTGCTTGAACTTCTCGCTCTTCTTCTTCCTCCACTTCCAGGGCTTGAAGAGTCGGCCGAGCGTGGCGAACTTGCTCCTGCGGCGAATCGGCGGCGTGTGCGTGCCGGACACGAGCGACTCGGAACGCATGGCAGCCAGCCGCTCCACCTCCTCCGCTGGAGAGGAAAGAAGGAAAATAAATACATTTTTAAAAAAACCACAGCTAGACACTGCTCACGATGACGCTTCATTCTCACTGTGATCCTGAAACGACTCTTAATTGTGTGAAACCTGTGCGAAAAACTCCAAGTCTGGTGATATCAGAAGCGCGAGACCGGCGTGAACGCCTCAACTCCGAGCTCGGGTTTAAGTCGCGGATAAAACGGTGGTTTTCCGCAGTAATGCAGCGGAGTGGACCTTCATTTCGTGTCCGGTTGAGATCGGTGTGATGCATTGTTCACGTGTGCATTTGTTTAGCGGTGCAATACGATGACAAATATTCATATCTGTATTCAGATTTGAACCCAAAGTGGGTGTGGCCTAATCCTGATAGGTTTTGGTTGTTTTTTAAAAAAAATATTTAAAAAAAAAAGGAACCTTCCACAATGTCCTTGGAAATACTACATCCATCCGTTAATTCTCCCACACTGCTCATCCTACAAGGGGTCACAGGCAGCCTGGAGCCTATCCCAAGGAACTTCCCAAGGGTACAAGGCAGGGGACACCTTGGACAGGGTGCCAACCCAATCTGGAAATGCCAAATCAGCCTATGATGCACGTCTCTGGACTGGGGGATTAAACCGGAGTACTGGAGGAAACCCGTGAAGCATGGGGAGCAGACGCACACAGGGTAGATGTAGGATTCAAACCCCACCCCACCACACACACCCCCCCACACACCCCAGAGGTGCAAGGCATACGTGCTAACCGCTAAGCCACCGTGCCCCTGAAAATAAATACTACCTGCGCTACTTTTCTCTTGCATCCTATGGGATCCCAGTCCCACTGCACACCTCAAAGACAGACAGAAAGAAAGAATACAGTACCTCCTAATCGTAGCCATTTAAAAACCACATGATCTGTTCATTCAGAATAACGTTCGTGTGTCGGAAAGATTTCTCCCTCGAACACCAGAGCCTGAATATATTACTGCAGTACTGGTGGCACTTTACCGCTTCCTGTCCAATACAGAATTCATTTCAAAGCCATTTGATGTGTTTATACAGCTATAAAATGGACTAGCGCCTTCGGTGGAACCGCATACGCTCCACAACCGTGTCCAAGATCATCAGACGCTGGAGTACTTCCTGTTCCGAGAACAAAAACAATAAAGAAGTTATGTTTAATCTATATTCGCTCAACGCGAACCGCGGCCCCCCGAGCCACAAGACGTCCAGCAAACGTCTGCGCTCAGCGATTTTTAAAAAGCAGCTTAAAACATACATGTATGTGTATTAGGTATGCCTTGTATTTAACTGCAATATTATCATCATTATTAGAATGCTGATTGCGTTCAATATTTTATTTCACATTTTAAAACTCTACAATTTCCTTCTTCACTCAATTCCTCCTTACTACTTTGTCCTATTTACTTATTTTTCTTTGTAAAGCACTTTGAGCAGCATTTAATGCACCAAAATGTGCAATATAAAGTTTTAATCATCACCATCACCACAGTAAGCCTAACAAAGACACTGCTCGTCATTGGGAACAGTAACTCCTGTGCTTCCTGCCAGACTTTGTCTTAACATCATAACATGTTCTGTGTACAGTTTAATTCCAACTACTGATGGGCAAGTATTACATTTTACTTGAGCATGGTTTAAAAAAAAAATAATAATTGTAATAGACATTAAATTGTATTGTAAAACTTACTCCTCGGTTCGAGCGAGCTTCATCTGCCATGTTTTTTTTTTGGGTTTTTTTTTTGTTTTTTTGGTGAACAGACTTACTGAATGACATTTTACAAAAAGTAAACACACAATATTCTTTGTCCGGTCTGGAACTTCGTCCCGTCATCCTCCCGAGACCGTATATATGGAACGTGCTGTATATTACAGAGAATTGTATGGTTTGTTTATTTATTTATTTATTTATTTATTTATTTGAGACTCGACTAGCTCCAAATGCTAACACGGACATCTCGAGCTTTGGAGAAAGAATTTTTTTTACCCCCCCCCCCCCCCCCCCCCCCCCCCCCCCCCCCCCCCCAATGCAACGCAATGATCAGCAAAATGACTCTAATCGGGGGGGACAAGGATTAGTCCATTCATTTCCCCACGCTTTTCTAAAGGACTCGAACGCAACATTAAAAGACTCTTTCAAACTTTTTCCTAATTAAAAAAAATAAATAAATTAAGAAAAAAAAAAAACAAAAAAACTCCAACATAACACAGGTTTATGTTTTATTTATATATAAATAAATAAATAAATAAAAAGACATCTCTGAACATTCACTCCAAACCTTAAACATCCAGACATGTCAAAGTGTCCTATCAGAACAAGGTGACAGCTAACGTATTTTTACAGTAAATCCATACTTTACAAAGTGAGAATTATTCCCACTCCAGTGTATAGTATTTTTCAACCAGGCTCCATTTTCTCCACATCATTTGTAAGAGTGGCTTTTATTGCGATTTCCTCCATATAGCGTGTTTACACTGGAACAAAACGCTTCTTCACGACCTAGAAAAGCTCACCTTTAATATTCATGATACGCTCGTCTTGGTTTTGTTCGATCACATTCTTCAAAGAAGTTGCTTTTTGAACGCTTTTGCCCAAGCATCTATAATATGATGAATTTTATAAATAAATAAATAAATAAATAAATAAATAAAGAAGGGAATCACAGACAAAATCCCTGACCGTAGCTCGGTTTCTTGTTTCGTTTCTCCGTCAGTTCTCTCAGTTACACGTCGGGTAAAAAGAGACGAGACGTCCACCACGGAGATCCAGAAGAGAGTTAACCAAGCGGAATTGCAGATGCAACTTAAAAGTAGGCCGAACCACAATCCAAACACAAACCTGTAAATATTTACAGCCATGAGGCTCAAATTCCTCTTTCAAAACATCTCAATAAAGCATCTGAAACAACTTGAAAGCATGATGCCAATGAAATGTGAATGATCATCTTGGCTAAAGAAGAAAAAAAAAAAGTCATATTTTCATCTGGTCTCATAAACCGAGGAGAGATCTCAGAGGGCTCAGGATTCTTTACCAATCAAATCGTGTTACACGCTGAGCTTCAGTGCTCAGAACAATAAACCGACCTCTGACACACACACACACACACACACACAAGGGCATTTGAATGATTTTGGCATTTCAGGGAAGGATAGAGAAAAAAAACGCGCATTGGTTTGAATGCTTGATGTTGAAGCATAAAAACGCAAATATTCGCTCTAATGCAGAATTGTAAGCCAGATGTTTTATAATAAGCAATTTGGTCACATCTGCATGCAGATGAAAAAGGATGGAACAATGCACAGGGGGGATTCCAGTGCTGGTGAAGATGAAGGATGGGGATGGGATTGGGAATGGTGATGGTGGTGATGGTGGTGATGGTGGTGATGGTAATGGTGGTGGTTGCGCCGCAGCATGGAGCGACTCACCGTCTTGCGCGTCGGTGGCGCGGCTGCAGTTCCCGCAGATGTGCTTGATTTCTTTACCGATGTGGCAGTGAATGATGAAGGGCACGGTGCCGTGCTGGTGCTGCTGTTTCCGGGGATCTGCGTTCCCTTTTTTACCGTTCAGATTCATCATCCTGACCAGGCAGAAGCCTTTCTGCTTGGCCTTGTGCGCAGGAGCCGGAGGCGGAGCGGGCGCGGTGCTGCTGCTGGTGGTGGTGATGGTGGTGTTGGTGGTGTATCCGCCGTTAAAGCGGTTCCCGGGGGCGCAAGCCGCCATACCAAAGCTCGCTGACTTAAGCATGGAGGAGGAACCGAATCGGTAGCGCGTCTCTACGCAGAAATATGGCTTCTTTTTGTTTTTAATCCAATTCTTTCCGCCACGAATACGCGCACTATCTTCCGACGTCTCTACCGCTTACCCAGAACGCACCTGAGATCTCATTTCGGATTCTCTGGCACAGGTGAGCGGTGAAAAAGCTGACCCTGTGATCCGGTGTTTCAGCGCAGCACTAAAACCGCAGCAGCTCCGCTCCCTTTTCTAATAACTACGAGTGATTCACCAACGAATCGGTTCCCTGTGAACGGCTCTTTTTGAGGTACTCGATGGAATCGATTCGCGCAATCGGATGAATCCTAAGCTGTTTCTCGTCACGCCATGCACAACAATGCAAAACTATCACCTAATAACTTCGTTTCCCTTCCCTGGAAGACACACAACCTTCTCACGGGAATTTCCCTGGGCTTCACACCCTTCTCACAAGTAGTGCACGTGTCTTTATTTTTCTTACTTGATTTCTCACATGTAGGGTACATGTATTTTGTTTGTTTGTTTGTTTGTTTGTTTTTCTTACATGCAATAACATATTCACACAGTGTGACGTGTGTACTTGTTTTCACGTGGAATTTAAGATCAAAAGATGAGAAGATAAATAAAACAGATTTTAATATAGTGTAAATAAAAATAAAAAATAAAAACAAGATGAGATTATTTTCAGACGAGATCTTTATGTATCTAAGGTTTTTGTTTGTTTGTTTGTTTTTTAAAAAACGCACACTCAAAAATTCTCTAGAAGTCACCAGATGACCACTCATTTGCAGATTCACTGGATGGTCATGATCATTTGCATATCAAAAAGGCGTTACAAGAAGAAAGATGGTTTTCTGAAGACATTCAGGATAGAATAGAACAGTGGTGATTAGTGATTGGTTTGTTGGCAATAATGGAGATTAGTGATTAGTTATTGGGAATAACGGTGATCGGTGATTGGCCATTGGGAACGGTGATCAGTGATTAGTCACCGGGATCAACGGTGATCGGTGATTAGTCATTGGGAAGAATGGTGATTAGTGACTGGTCGTTTGGATCAACGGTGATCAGTGATTAGTCATTGGGAACAATGGTGATCGGTGATTAGTCACTGGGAAGAATGGTGATCAGTGACTGGTTGGTTGGATCAACAGTGATCAGTGATTAGTCGCAGGTGAACAACACTGATTAGTGATCGTTTTTTGCAATAATGGTGACCGGTGATCAGTCATTGGGAACAACGGTGATCAGTGATTAGTTGTTGGCAACATTAGGGATCAGTGATTAGTCACTGGTGAACAACAGTGATTACATTTACATTCATTCATTTAGCAGACGCTTTTATCCAAAGCGACTTACAAATGAGGAAATACAAGCAAAGCAATAATGGTGATCGGTGATTAGTCCTTGGAAACAACGGCAATCAGTGATTGGTTGTTGGGAACATTGGTGATCATTGATTAGTCACTGGGAACAGTAGTGATCAGTGATTGGTTGCTGGGAACATCAGCTCATGTAAGTGTAACTCAGTCAGGTTTTACACAGTGGTGGTGAGTCGAGTGAACCCACTCTCTCATCGTGTATAACCAGCAGCTACGATGTTAGCTGGAGAACCGTCATTAACCTCTGCTCAAAAAGTCATTAGGGTCTCTGTTTTTTTTTGTTTGTTTTTTAAGTAAAGCTGTTAAAGGAGTCTAAAAGTCACAATATCTAGCAACTTAGCCACTATATTAGTGACATAGTGTTGTACTCAGAACACCACCAGTTAAATAATTTAAAAAAAACTAATAAAACCCTGAAGTGAAAGTTTGTTATCTCTTATTCTGAGCATGTCTGAGTCTAGACAAGTAATGTTCCTTTACCAATGCATCATCCAAAAAACATTCACAAAACAGGCACGCATTCTTGATTGACAAGCTGCCAGAACACATAATTGTGCTGGTGTATTGGACACAAATGTTCACATGTTCACATGTGCTCAAGCAACTAGACAGAGCTAAAAACAGCTTTGTTTTTGGATCAAACCAGAGACATCTTGAAGAAGGACACTGTGTGCAAATGGCACACAAATAACTAAAAATTTACCAGTAAAATGACTCGGTGTTTCTTTGGGGGTTTTAGTATCATTTTGCACAACTTTGCATCCAGGGCTTCTGTCGGATGTTTCTCCGATCTAGTGTAAATATGGTGACTGAGTGGACTGCACTTTCACACTAGATACACTATCAAATAACTCTGGCTTAGTGGCTTAGTGGTTAGAACGTTTGCCTCGCACCTCCGGGGTCCGTGCTTCGGGGGTTTCCTCCAGGTACTCTGGTTTCCTCCCCCAATCCAAAGACATGCACTGTAGGCTGATTGGCATTTCCAAATTGTCTGTGGTGTGTGAATGTGCCCTGCGATGGGTTGGCACCCAGTCCAGGGTGTCCCCCGCCTTGTGCCCCGAGTTCCCAGGATACTCTTCAGACTCCCCAATCTTGTGAAATTGTGTTCCGTAATGAAGGTCAAAATTCTCATATTTAACAATGCTACTAAATACCTTCCCCAGGTTACCACTCTGACATTTACCTCTGTATTTATTCAGAAAACAAAACTACCTCCCATAGACCTATCTGATGTGTATTGCTTTAATAAACAAGTCCCAAAACTTGTACTAATTAGTATGTGAACATGGCACACCACCACTAGGTGACTGGTTACTATTAGAACCATAGTATAAGGTTTTGGGATGTAGCCGCAGTTTGATTAAAGAGTCGGATCACCGATGTGAGTCATAATGCCCTGCAGTGTGTACTAATCCCTCCTTAGGAAGATCTGAGACTTAGAATATGATTGGCTAATATGAAAATGATGTCATGATGAAGCTGTCAAAACTGATGTCCTGCACTGGTACGGTTCTCTATCACTCACAGTTTCCCTTCCTCTCAGTCCTTTTCTTTGTCTCTGAACGTGTTTAGCGCAGATCCGTACGAGTCTCCAGCTCACTCTGGCTCTTTTATCGGTCTCGGTTATGGTAATGAGGCCCGTGCGTTGGTGTGATATGGAGGAATCGAACAGAATTGTAATCCAGCTGCAGTCAGAATATTTACAGGCCGTGAAGCTTTGATGGTGCATCCCATAATCCCAGCCTCATTAGCCTCGCTTCACAGATATTAGAAAGCCTGGAGAGGTCCACAGCTGTAAGAGAACTTCCCACTGAGAGTAACCAACTAGTGTCTGCCGTTTATGGGAAATGGCTGCATCGCTCCTTTTGGAAAAACAGTTGATTTCGTAGTTATCTTCGACACGAAACAAGCCGACAACGCCTGAGGTCGTGTCCCGAACTTTTGACTAACCGTTGTCTTATTCGCCACAAAACGGTGTATGGAGTCCTCAGTGGAGTTGTGTGTATTGCTCAACTGACTGACTCGAATCCATCAAGCAAGCATTTAAAAAGGTGAAAAACAGTGAAAAACTTGCCAGGAAGAAAGCGCATGTTGATACTACCTCGGTTTTAGAGTTTCATAGTTTAGCTGCATCTTGTTGTGGCCTTCAGGCTTGGAAGACTCACACAAGATATTTTAATTGGCTACGACATCTTTTTTGTTTGCAGTGTGCTTGCATGTTGTTTTGAATTCCCTTCATGTGGTTTTGTTTACATTTTGCCATGTTTTGCTTCTAGCCTAGTCTCCACCCCTAGCCCATGATTGATTTGTTATCACGTTGTGTTCACCTGTTTCGCATTAGCCCTTGATTATACCCTGAAGTTTCTGCATTTTGTTGCATTGAACGTTTTGTCAATAACCAAGCAATGGTTTCATGAATTTACAGCTCATGTATTGTGAGTGTTTTGGACTCATGTTTATCTGCCCTGTTTATTATTCGACCTGTGATAACCCCATCTGCCTGTACCTTGGCCCCTGCTACATCTCATGACCATGATTCCTGGACTTAATCCAATAAAGAGCACATTGGTCTTAAGCGCATTTTATTATTTGTGAAAACACCTACTGACTCGAACAGTCTCAGGGCTCGGGAGGCTTTTTGGAAGGTAACAAAATCCAATCTACTAACCTCCAGCCAACGCAAATCGTACGCTACATCATCTAGCGCTCCAGGCGTTGTACATTTTCCACCATGTGGTCAGAAAGGATGTATGAGCCTTAGTGTATTGCCTAGAAGAAAAACTGCCTCTGGAATAATGACATCATTACATGGCATTATACTACAGCTCAGTGCAAAAGGTTCGTGTCACCAATCATCTCTACAGCTATTACTCATCCGTTTCTCCCACATAGCCTTTAGGTGACCGAGTCTTCCCGGAGCTGTGTCTTGCGTCTGGAGATACGTCCCATTCTTTCTGACGCAGACCTGAACAAACCTCGAGCCATATGCCGACCTTGTGATGCGCACAGTTATGAAAGGCCATCTTAGCTTTCTGCACATAGAACCCTTGGGTTTCATTAGCAAGGCTATACTATATGCTCTTCTTGCATCTGTATAGCGAGCGTAATTTGAACAAACTGACCCGTGATACAGCCATACACACAGAGCCGCTGAAACGCGTAAGAACCAAGATCAGACACCTGAGGTACAGTATCTCATCCAAGAACACTGCGTTTTCCGCTCTCTTGGCGTGCATCGTTTGTATTATAGATGGGTTGAAAGCATTGTTTCATTGTTTTCTGCCATTCACATGGAGCACAGTATCGTTTCTCAGAGCTGCGTACTACATCGGGGCTTTTCGGTAGCATGAATGTGCCGTTATATAACTTTGCTTTCTGCACACAGAGCCTTTAGGTTTCATTCACAAGCCAAAAAGATTTTCTCCCGTCCTCATTATAGCAACTAAAACGAGCTGAATTTGAACAAACTGACTCGTGATGAAGAAAAAAACCACGGCAGGATCAATCCTACACACCTGAGGTAGCTCGTTTAGCAAAGCAAGCCTCGTAAATTAAATATACAAAGCCTGATCCTTGGAACGGCCCGAAACTTTTTCCAACCGAATACACTGTTTTTGAAATATATGGATTTTTTTACTTCAGTGCAATGCGTATACTCTTCACCCAGGCCATTACAAACAGGTTTAGAGCTCTACTTCATTGATTTCTCAAATTCACAAAGACCAAAAAACACCGTTTCTCAGAACCGCATGCTGTTGGCTGATTGATACGCTCGTGACCTCGTGATGTATATACTTATCTTTGCTTTCTTCACACACAGCCCGCTGGGATCATTGGAATCCCTTCTATACTTCTTCTAACAACATTATAGCAATTAAACTGAGCTTAATTTGAATGAACCGGCCTGTGATACTCACAGCCATTCTCACTCAGAAAGCAGCTCAAACACAACAGGACCGGTTGCTGACACCTGAGGTATCTCAGTCAGCAAAGCAGCACTGCTCGAAACGATACACCGAATCTGATTCACTGTCCAGTGTATTTTCGAGCTAAGCTATGGAGTGTGTTATGTACAAAGTAAACTGCACAAATCAGATATTGGGATAAAATTTGATCATTATACTTAAATAATCTGATAACAGGAAAGCTCAGGGTCTTCATGAGGCAATCTATTTGAGTTGAGTCAAACACAAATCTATTACTTTGAGTGCTTTTGCAACCGAGTAGCAGATTGATGGTGATGACCACTAATATATTTACTTTTAATAAGAATGAACACTATCTACATTTTTAAACGATCACATGATGTATTTTAGGTGTGTATTTAGGGCCCAAGCTTTAATGGTGTAAATGGCTCTATTGTGTCAGGTCACGGCAAACCAGCAACTCCATTTCCCAGAATGCACCATGAACTACATACCTGCCGAGCTCCAGCCGAAGGAGGTGAGACCACCTCGTGGACTCAGGTTGGAGCTCTGGAGATGAGGTCGCCAGGTTGACCTCCGGCTGGAGCTCGGCAGGTGACGTGTCTGTGTGTTCCATTGGGAGTTGTAGTTGTCGGCCATGTCTGTAGTTCATGGTGCATTCTGGGAAATGGAGTTGCTGGTTTGTCATAACGTGACATATTGTATCTGTTAAGATTATTATCATTATTATTATTATTATTATTATCCTTTTTCATTAGAAGTATGTGCATTTGTTAGGTAATTGTCATGCTCAAAAACAAAAAACAATATCAGACGTATCAGAAGTGCTTGCCGATAACGCCCCGTGACAATTCTTTTGATTATGGGCATCCAGTTTTATCTATATGCACCAAATCTGGTAGGCCAATAGGGCTCCTAACGGCAAGGAAATTTCTTATTCACATCCATTATCTCCACCCAACATGAAGTCAGCCATTTTGGATTTTGTCCCTTTTCACAGTTGCCAAACTTTTAACTACCCCTCCTGCAGGGTTCATGATATTCAGATATCCGAGATCCTATACTGCAAAGGAATTGATGATATCTTAAACAGTGTTGCCATGTTGAGGTGATAAATTACCATCACACAGCTCAAACAGGAAGTGTTGCATAATTCCACTGCGTATCATTCAATGTGACCGGACGTTCGCTCTTGTGGTCAATGAGGGAACTCATCCACATGCCAGTACTGGCTAATGAAACAGGTATTTCTGCACCTGTGGTGCTTGGGCCCAACAATCGCTGCTTGCAGATATATTTTGTAGCTTGTATTTTGTCTCAACACTACTGACTAAAGTGTTTTACTGAGTAATGTTTCTTTGGGAGCTTTTGAAAACTGTGCATGATGTTATTCTTCTTCTTCGACCGAGACGGATAGAGAATTTGTTTTACTCTCTCTGCTGTCTGTGCACGTCAGATAATGGCTTTAATTGAATTTTTGGTATTCATAACGGTGTCGCGACTTCGATCCAAGTTGTGTTTCTCAAAATGATCTCAGCGCAAAGATTCACAGGGAACACATTTTCTGATTTACTGTACGAAGGCAAGGCAATCATTTCTCAGAGCTGCACACACACTCCGTAATGGCTGCTTGGTCACATGACCCTGTGACGCACACGGTGACGTCTTTTTGTTTTCTGCAGCCGTAGCTTAGTGGACCCTGGACACATCAAGCAACATTCATTCATGAGGAAAAGGAGGATGTGTAGGTTTCTGCTCTCTGTCTCATCCTCCTACTATTTCTCTCTCTCTCTCTCTCTCGCTCTCATTTTTTCTCGCCCTAAAGCACTGACATTTCTCCGTTTCCCTGCTGCACCATCAGGAGCCGCACAAAACAAGCAAACGGCAAGACCGGCTTTAACAGAACAGCTTTGCTCGTGAATTAAACAGCCGCCAGAGCAGCACAAACCCGCACAAACCAGCTCGGACTTGCATGGACACCGCCTCCTACCCCTCTCTGACGGGTTAGATCCTCCAGCAACCTTGTTTTGTTATTAGAACATTGACTTTTTTTGTTTGTTTGTTCTTTTATTATGTCACATAAGCCTGAGCTGAAATTTAATTCAGCTTTCACTAGAACTCTGCAATCATTTATCATTCTTCTCAGGCTCAGGTATTACATTACTGAACCCTTACTGGTACAGAAAGCCATTTTCTCGTTACAAGCTTCGTTGCAGGATGCGGATATTTTTTCTCTATACAGTACACTGACGTTGGCATTCATACAGTAAATGCAAGTGACCCGTATCTGCCATCTGACTCTGAAACGCCCGGTGTGCATACCAACAACAACAACAAAATAACGTCATATTTAGATGATTTATGATTGTAGCAGTAGCAAAAGAAGTTGCTCTGGAGGTCAGATGTACACGATCAGGTCAAGATCAAGAAGATGTGAAAAAGGCCAGATGACTAGCGTTTGCTCTTTCTGCAGATATTGCTGGCACTGCTGTGTGTGTGTGTGTGTGTGTGTGCGGGAGTTGAGTCAGCTACGGTGATTTACGCAGATACGGTGTTTATCACCAAAACTGCACTCCAGTTACTCATGAAAATGGCGCCTTGAGCGACCAAGTTGATTCAAGTCTTCAGCCTCCTTGAACTTCTGGAGTGTAGCGATGCTTGTTTGGGGCCACGCATTGGCGTCACGCTTTTCCAGTTTTGCTTCAATTGATTCCACAGCTGTCAAGTAAATCACCAATTTACTATTGTCCTCTATTGTGGTGTCTCAGGGGTTAAGACATTGGACGTCTGACTGGAAGGTCGTGAGTTCAGATCCCAGCACCACCAAGCTGCCACTGCTGGGCCCTTGAGCGAGGCCCTTAACCCTCAACTGCCCAGCTGTTTAAATGAGACAATATGTAAGTCGCTCTGGATGAGGGCGTCTTCCAAATCTCATCGAATGTATTCTTGTTTTGGGAGAAAAATTACAATCCGAGCGTTCCCATTCACGTCGCGTGGCCTCCGTCACTTCAACCCGGTAATGTAAAGGCTGTCTCAAGTCTTCTCAGAGCAGTTAAAACCAGAAGGAAGGAAAATTTCGTTGAGAATATGACACCAGCGGTCTTCACTCCGAGTAGAAGCTCTGTTCATTCATTAAGGCGAGATGCAAGGGTAGAAATGACACGTCAATCTTTTTATTTGATTTAGAATATTTGGATAATTTCCCCCTATAACACATGTTCCAATCAACTGTGGTGATGAAAGTATCGACACTCAGCAGAATTACACTCTACTGCCAAAAGTATTGGAACGCCTGACTGTCACACCCATGCGCGGTTCTTCCACAGACTGCTCCCACTAAGCTGGACGCACACGATTGTTTAGAACGTCTTTGTATGTTGTAGCATTATAATTCCCCTCCCAGGCCAGAACCTGTTCCAGCATCACGACGCTCCTGTGCACAAAGCGAGCTCCATGAAGACATGGTGTGTTAAGGTTGGAGTGGAAGAACTCGACTGTCCTGCACTCAGGATGCCTGATCTCACTAATGCTCTTGTCGATGAATGAACACAAATCCCCACAGCCATGCTCTAAAATCTAGTGGAAAGCCTTCCCAGAAGAATGGAGGTTATTATAACAGCAAAGGGGAAATAAATCTGCAATGAGATGTTCAACAAACACATGGGTGTAATGGTCAAGTGTCCATAAACACAGTGCACGTTTATTTCATTGTTTTGGTCCACTGAAATATGATCTGAAACCTAGCCATTTTAAGCTCCACCCACCCACTCGGTACAAGTCACACATTCCCGAAAAGCTTATTTCCTGGTATGTTTAACTCAGTGTACGGTACGTGTCATTATGATGTACAGTATATGTCAATTTCCTTTATAAACCTTGAAAAAAAACACTATACCTCATATAGCCCCCGCAGGAAGCTTTATTTGTTTCAAAACCAAATATCTCAGATTCTAGAGCAGGCTGCTTTCAGGAAATTCCACATGCTCGTTCCTGTCCCAGATCAGACCCGCGTTTTCCGAAATGTCGATTCTTGTTGTTTCGTTTTGAAATAAAATGGCATCTCGTACGGTATTTTCCAACCAACTCTCTTGAGAGCATTCCCGCAGTGAAATAAACACGTTAGTTCTAGCAACACTTGTCACGTTTATCCCCTCGCTCTGCATTCAGTATGCATGAACAGCCCGGGATTTCAGTAACGTTGACTTTGTTTACTTTTGACACGAGTGTGTTTTGTTACGGTTTATGTCCTGTCTCCGCCCCTGTCCCCTGTATCGTCATTGCTTGTTTCCCTTACGTGTCCTCATTGTAATCAGCTGTTTTGTGTTATCCCCTTGATTACGTGGACTATTTAAACCCCTTGTGTGTCTTTGTTCAGACGCGAAGTATACGCTCAGTTGTTGTTGTCGCTGTTATAGCCTCGACTCTTTCTACAGAGTCTCTGCCTTACCTGTTCCAGTCTGTTTGCACGATCGTCTGACCTTGTCTGTCTAACGTTTTTATCCTGATTAAAACTGCCGTACTTGCACTTGCATCCGTCTCCTAAACTCATTACGTGACACCACTAATGAGACTCGATTTGGATTTGGTTTTGTTAAATATGAAAATTTATGCGTATTTAATTACTAGATGAAGCCTCATTTCACACGTTCCAATAAAAAGTACTTGTAAGAACATCAGCAATCAACTGGCAAGGATTAAATGTGATATCCATTATTTAAAAAAAAATAATAATTACCCTATTCACCTGCAGCGTCTTGTAGTAAATGCATTAATGCCTCAGAACTGATATGATATGATGTGATATGAATATAATATTCAATATGATCTCTACACTGTTGTCAAATCTGTCTGTGAATCTTTTTTTTCCTTCTTCTTCTTTCTTAGTAACTTGATTAGAAAGTTTCTTGAGAGAGGAATGTTTCGCATTACTGAAAAGTACAGCAGAATTTTAGGGCCACTGTTTGGGAAAAAAAATATTACCGGAAGAAAATCGTAATATTTTAAGACGAAAGTCGTAATATTTGGAGAAAAGGATCGTCACGGTATTTCCAGAAGAAAGTATTATGTTAATAAAATGTCTCAATATTTTGAAAGGAAAGTCATAATATTACAAAAAAAAAAAAAAATAATGAAAATATTTTCAAAAGAAAGTCATAATATAACTAGAAAAAAGTCACAATATTTTGGAAAGAAAGGCGTAATATTTCGAGAAAAGGTATGACAATATTTGGATAACAGTCATAATATTTTGAGTAGAAAGTTGTAATATTACAAGAAAAAATGTGATAATATTTTGAAAAAAAAAAAAAGTCGTATTATTGTGAAAAAAAACGTGACAAGATTTCCCACCAGAAAATGTAATATTGTGAGAAAAATGATGAAAATATTTTAACCCTATAGTCGTAATATTTCGTGGAAATGTCGCAATATTTTGCGTGGAAAGTCATAATATTTTGAGAAACAAAATGTGGCAATATTTCCAGAAGTAATTCATAAAAATATGAGAAAAAAACGTCGCGATATATTGAAAAGACGGTTGTATTATTACGAGAAAACGTGACAACATTTCCCGAAAAAGGATGAAATATCCTGAGAAGAAATGTGACAATATTTTGAAAATAAAAAGGCTTAATATTCTGAGAAAAATGATGAGAATATTTTGATAATATAGTTGTATTATTTCGTTACGATGTCACAATATCATGAGTAGTGAGTAATAATAGTTCGAGAAAAGAAAATCGTAATATTACGAGAGAAATTGGGATAATATTTTGATAACATAGTTGTAATATTTAGTGAAAATGTCACGATATTTTGAGTAGAAAGTCGGAATATTACAAGAAAAATCGGGACAATACTACGTGAATAAAAAGTGACAATATTTCCAGAACTAATCCGTAATAATATGAGGGGGAAAAAATGCTTTGAAAAGAAATTCATAACATTATGACGACATGGTACATATCAGACCAGCCTTTGTGCGTTAAAAATAAGCAACATTGTGGATTTGGTGAAGTTTTTATCGCTTTCTCAAAATATTACAACTCATCATAGTGTAAGTGTATTTTGATTTTTTAACACTGGCCCTAAAATTGCGCCGTAGCAGCTGTCGGGCGTGTAAAATGACACTATATAGTGCTACATTACTCCACCGTATAGCCGGACGCCTTTAACGCAACGTTAGTGTAAATGTTAAGTCTGCACGCTGCACCAGTGTAACATTCACAACACCACACGGAGGGTTCGCTTCACATCGCGGTCCTGCAGTGTGCTGGATTTAACACGCTATAAAAACAACCAGTTCTGCCTTCAGCTCCAGCTCCGACTCCACGAGCACGAAGCCTGGCGCCAATCCATCCTAATTCCACAGTGATTTCCTAGCGGATCCAAATGCCCGCTTGCTGAACTTGTGTCTGTCTGAACACGTGAAAGCAGAGCTGTAGCGGGAGAGCGCGTTAACCCCGGCGCTCTGCATTCCCCGTCACTGTCTCTCTAACCACGGCTGCTTGTGTAACACCGGGAGAAGTTCTCTAGTTTTCTTCACTCTTCGCTCCGCACATGCACTTTAGAAACTTTGAAGACTTTCCCAGGAACGCTGACGCAGAAACACCCTCGGCCCGTGCGAGTTCTATTTCCTAGAAGAAATGCTGCTTTTATAAAATAAAATAAAAAAAGAAAAAGTCATCAATCTGTGAAGAAGTTTTTCCCCCCACATAGTTTTAAAGTTTTTTGTTCAGCAGTGAAACTTTGCAGTGAACTCTATTATTATTATTATTATTATTATTATTATTATTATTATTATTAACCAGGGATGGATAAATGATACAGTTATGAGCTAGTCTATAAGGCAGGTAAGATCTCCAGTGTGCTTCCCAATCTCATATGTTTGGCTTCCAGGAAAAACAAGTGATAGCTAATGTAGCATAATTGCATAAGTGCATTAATACAGACGAAGACAAACAAAGAAATATAGGATGACTCCACTCCTAACAGAGTTTTAGATGGAGAATATTATATTGACCTCAACAAGAAGTCAGCAAGTCTTTGGCCATCGTTTTGGCTGTTAGCTATAGTCCTCATATCTATTCATCCATCTGTCCATCCATACGTCCATCCATACGTCCATCCATTCACCCATCCAGACATCCATCCATCCATCCATCTATTCATCCATCCATCCATCCATCCATCCATTCACCCATCCAGACATCCATCCATCCATCCATCTATTCATCCATCCATCCATCCATCCATACATCTATTCATCCATGCATCCATCCATCTATCCATCCATCCATCCATCCATCCATCCATCCATCTATCCATCCATCCATCCATCTATCCATCTATCCATCTATTCATCCATCCATCCATCCATCCATCCATCCATCTATCCATCTATTCATCCATCCATCCATCCATCCATCTATTCATCCATCCATCCATCCATCCATCTATCCATCCATCCATCCATCCATCCATCCATCTATCCGTCCATCCATCCATCCATCTATCCATCCATCCATCCATCCATCTATTCATCCATCCATACATCCATCTATCCATCCATCCATCCATCCATCCATCTATCCATCCACCCATCCAGACATCCATCCATCCATCCATCTATCCATCCATCCATCCATCTATCCATCTATTCATCCATCCATCCATCCATCCATCCATCCATCCATCTATCCATCCATCCATCCATCCATCCATCTATCCATCCATCCATCCATCCATCCATCTATTCATCCATCCATCCATCCATCCATCCATCTATCCATCCATCCATCCATCCATCCATCTATTCATCCATCCATCCATCCATCCATCCATCTATCCATCCATCCATCCATCCATCCATCCATCCATCCAGACATCCATCCATCCATCCATCCATCCATCCATCCAGACATCCATCCATCCATCCATCCATCCATCCATCCATCCGTCCATCCATCTATTCGTCCATCCATCCATCCATCCATCCATCCATCCATCCAGACATCCATCCATCCATCCATCCATCCATCCTTCCATCCATCCATCCATCTATTCACCCATCCATCCATCCATCTATTCACCCATCCATCCATCCACCCATCCATCCATCCGTCCATCCATCCATCCATCCATCCACCCATCCATCCATCCGTCCATCCATCCACCCGTTAACCCATCCTTCCATCCATCCATCCACCCACCCATCCATCCATCCATCTATTCACCCATCCATCCATCCATCCATCTATTCGTCCATCCATCCACCCATCCATCCATCCACCTATCCATCCATCCATCCATCCACCCACCCATCCGTCCATCCATCCATCCATCCACCCACCCATCCATACATCCATCCATCCATCCATTCAAACATCCTTCCATCCATCCATCCATCTATTCACCCATCCATCCATCCACCCATCTATTTGTCCATCCATCCCCCCCATCCATCCATTCACCCAACCATCCATCTATTCGTCCATCCATCCATCCATCCATCCATCCACCCACCCATCCGTCCAGCCATCCACTCACCCATCCATCCGTCCATCCACCCACCCATCCATCCGTCCGTCCATTCACCCATCCATCCGTCCCTCCGGCCACCCACCCGCCCACCCGCCCATCCATCCACCCACCCGTCCATCCGTCCATCCATCCACCCATCCATCCATCCATCCACCCATCAATCCACCCTTCCATCCATCCAACGTCTTAACCACTTACATCATCGAGTGAATGAAAATGTTTTTTTTTATTCTTTTCGTTTTCTGGTTCCTACTTGGCAACTATGTAGGAACTAAATTAATAACAAAATGGGAGGATTTCATCTCTCGCATTTTCTAGATGTTCATTGAAACCCTTTTCCCTGAACAGAGCGCTGAATAAAATCACCAATCTCCTGCATCTTACTCCATCTTTCTCCATTTTATTCCATTCACACTAAAGGTGCTTAACGTCTTTAACGACCTTCCTCCTTCCCTACAGACCAGCACCGACGCTATTGTGGCCAGAATTAAAGGCTACAAGGACGACCGCTTCATGCTGCACATCCTAATTGAAAATTAAACTGGAGTAATACAAATCCTCCCTGCTCATTTTTTTTTCTGCAGCTCTTTCTTTTTTTCCCCCTGAGGCTAGAAGCAGTGCTTATGTAATTATATTCTGGTTAGGAAGCTCATTTTTCTTAGCGGCTGCACATTTTGGCACCACCCAGAGGAAGGCTGGTCTGTGTATTAGTGATACATCAGGAATTGCTTATGCAAAGCTTACTTTCTGGAATGAATGAGTGAGAATCTCTCTCTCTCTCTCTCTCTCTCTCTCTCTCTCTGGATTGAATGAAAACTAACCAAAATGATGAAAGCCTTTCATCCCCCCCCCCCCCCCCCCCCCCCCGCCCCCTTTTATACAGATTGCTTATGCTACCAAAACCAGCTGTTCATTTTACAGATGATTTGACCCTAAGGGATTCTGGAGCCGTGAGGAACCTACAGAGGCAGGGTTTCAAAAATATTCCAGTGCCGCCGAGATCTTATCTTATAGCAAATAATCCGAATTAAATCGAACACATTTCTGCAAACAAAGGCAAAGTCTGTGTGCAGGCAGTGTGTCTAGGATGTACAGAACCCGTTTCAGAGACGGAACGAGGGATTATGTACGATGTCCGTATATGGGGAATGCGTGCGCACCACGGTGACGTTGTTTCCCAGTCGAAGGCTCGGCAAATGACGAACAGTGTTCCTCCATTTTCAATCTATTGCGCAGTTTTTGAGATGCAGTCGAGTTGGGAATTTTGTTTAAAAAACCTACCAAACCTGGCTATGGGCAATTTAGAGTGTCTAACCTACCTCCCGGTTTATTTTTGTGAGGTCGGAGGATGCTGGAGAACCCGGAGGAACCCTGTACAGACACAGGAAGAACATGTGAAGCTCCACGGGGACAGTAACCTGAGCTCAAGATCAAACCGGGGACCCTGGAGCTGAGAGGTGGCAACATTACACCACCTCCATCCATCCATCCGTCCATCCATTTCCCATACGCTTATCCTACACAGGGTCGCGGGGGCGCTTGGAGCCTTTCCCAGGCGACTCTAGGCACAAGGTGGGGGACAACCCATCGCAGGGCACAATCTCACACCCACTCACACACTACAGACAACTTTTGACACGCCAATCAGCCAACAGCGCATGTCTTTGGATTTGGGAGGAGGAAACCGGAGTACCCGGAGGAAACCCCCGAAGCACGGGGAGAACACGAATACAGGGCGGAGGCGGGATTCGAACCCTCAATCCCGGAGATGCGAGGCAAACGTTCTAATGACTAATCCCCAACAAATATCCACGTACCTGCGTTAGTTTTGGGATCAGTAGAGTTTCTGCACGAGAGGGCGGGAATGGAATTGTCTGTCCTGTACGTAGTGTCAGGATTTAAGGAAATGGGCTGCTCGTCAAAGATCTAATTACGCAAAGCTATGCGAATGACGGTGTATCGGCAGGTACGTACAGTATGTGACAAACATCAGATATCAGTGCATACGTAGAAGAAGATCCGTTGTATACTCGCTCATAACGGTTATGAATAAGAAGACTTGAAGAAGAACCTCTCTATATTTATAAAGCAGCATATTTACAGTCACACACACACACACACACACACACACACACACAGCAGTCAGTATGATGCTAACGACACAGTTTGTTCCCATTAGCATACAAACTTTAGCAGAGTGACTAATGAGGTCGGTCTGAGCAAAGGAACAATGTGACACACGACGCGTGTCGGAATTCGGTCACCACATTTTTCAAGGAACACTTTTCACACACGATTTCTCTCAAAAAGGCGCGCGGTTTCTCTCGCCAGCTCCTCACATACGGCCGGGGCCGTATGCGCTTTTGTCTTTTCCGCATGATCGAAGACCTTAAGCCAGCATCGCTCACCGCCCAGATCTGATGGCGGCAGGTGGTGTAATCCAGAGCAATCCCTTTCCAAGAAATTCCCAAACACACTCGCACATGTTCACACAGTCGCAAATGCTATTTAAAGCGGCATTCTATTCGAAACACATATTCATGTGCAGGCCCTAACAGATGATTCATGGCTTAAATACTCCACGGGTGTCAGATGCAGCAGAACTGGCAGTCCTGTGACTCTGTGACTTTGGGATAATGACGAATACGAGCAGCTAAAAGCCAGAATTGTATATCCTCTCCTCATTCCGTTTAACGGTGTCGCGTCTTTCCGTCGCTACTGTACGTACCGCCGTTTTGTTGTTATTTTTTGCGTTAAGGTTAAGGCAGGACGCTACAGGTTAATAAGCTTGTTGTTGTTTGTTTGTTTGTTTTTTAAAACAATCAATATCACAATGAATTTTCACCAGTTGATGGTTTATACTCTTACAAGTATTTTATTTATTTTTTTTTTGCATTCGGACTTTTTTTTACGTACATTGATTTATGCAAATGAGTCGCATAAATCTGCATGATTAACTCAACCGAACAATCTAGTCCTCGGATGATGTTAGAATTAAAATTTTTATTTGACGGTGAAGACACTCTGTGGGGAAAGATTTTCACAGATTGTATTGTTTAATCAAGAAATGACTTTATATACTTTATAAACAATATTTTATGCCATTTTTTTTCGTTTTTCAGTATATAATCCAACAGTCGAAATCCAACAATGATCAACGTTATAAGCTTCAAATTAGGGAAAGGAACCAATCGAGGATGACCATAATGATCTCTCAAGCATGATTCGATTTGTAGTTCTGATAAAAATATTTAAAAAAAAACGTGGTTTCATGCATTTCCGCTCTAGTCAGTGTGGCCCGTAAGGTTTATAAAGGAAACTGACGTTTATATCAGAACGACACATCAACCGAAGCTTTTGTAGGATGTTTGACGTGACATGATCGTGAAGAAGGTGGGCGGAGCTTCAGGGAATCAGCGAAATCAACATCTTCATGTTGCAGTTTGGGATATTTATGACTACAGATTAAGAGTACGCGTTATAGAAAAATAACGTACGTGTAATGCTTAAACTTCCCTGCGCACTAAACAACAGCTACGACATTTCTAATACTAAAGAGACTGATTCATTGTATAACTTTTCATTTTTATCGATATTCTATACTGTAGAATTTCCCCTTAAGGTCACCAGTATCACTACACTTTATTTTCTAATACTCCGATTGATTCCCTCTCGTGCATTTAAAAAATATATATATATATGATCACATTCCATTTTCATTACATGTCGTTAGAGTCGTGGCTTAGGGACTTTGATTTCCCATGGCTATGGTGTAAAATGTTTAAAAGCCCCTAATATCAAATCTTACACAGAAGAAAGACATCTTGGCAAATATGGTGCCAAATAATATGTCTCATAAGATTAGTATAAAATATACTGGAATTTTTAAGCCCATTTCTGGACATTCGTACGAATTTCTAATCACTGTGAGATTATTTTATTCTACTGGTAATAAAAGTAATTTCGCTTCGTTCAAGCTTTTATTTTAAGAAGAAAAAAAGAAGATCCCTGCAGTCGTTAAGATATGATAAGAGTAAACACACAAGGCTGTGTGACAGGAGAATTGACCGTTTCGATGAAGTATATGGCGATCATTTTCAGAAATTAAGCAAATCTTGTCAGAAAATAAAACAAAACAAAACAAAACAAACAAACAAACAAATAAAAAAAAAATCCCCAGGATGTTTATCTGAATTTAAGTGAAATATGAGGATTTCTCAAAGAGCTAAGCAAATCGATTAGTCTTTAGTTCAGATCATATATTTCTGAATATTACATATCAACCGATCAAAATTTTTGTATTAATTATTATTTTAAAAAAATAAAAAAATTGGCCAAACTGCCAAGAATGATGAACTTTGATTTTAATGCCCTATTGTAACTCCTCTTTTTAAAGAAAATAGAGTGGCATAAAAAAAAAAGTTAAAAAAAAAAAGCTGACACATGCGCGCACACACACACACACACACACACACACACACACGAATAAAAACAATCAGATGTACCTTTCTATTTATACCCCAAAACCCCTGTGCGGTGAGCAGAGGACTGGAGGACGCTGGGTAATGGCTCATTATGGGGCTGGAATTCAATTAACACACAGCCGGAGGCAGTGGAACAACACCACAGTGGTGCGAAATACCGCCGCATGCCAAACCAATACTGTGACACAGGCTGAAGGACATGTCAAGGTTATTGTCACACAACAGCGTGTATCGATATGGCCAAGAGAGTGAAGATTACACTGATTACATTTACACGTTTATTTGTTGAGGAATGAGTGGGAATAGAATCGAGGAACAGGGCTGAGGAGATGAGGGTTAAAAGCTCCTTCAGTCGTGGTTCTGTGATGATTGGACGAGTTTCCTTCAGAGCATGCCTTTCAGGTACCCAAGGAGAGTGCACTGACACGTCAGTAGAACACAAAACCATGTAACGATAGTAATAGTATATATAAAGGGAAAAGAATAAAATTAACTGCAAAAAAAAATAAATAAATAAATCCTAAACATAGTGTATGTTTATACTGTATAAAGCTATGAGGTAAATCAGACATAGAGGGCATAATAAAATGAGTTGGGTGGAACAGATGGGTTTTTAGCTGTGGTTACAAATCTGCAACTCTTAATTAGAGTCATAGGGCAGTGAACAGACAAGCAGAAACAAACGAGACACATCCATGTTAAATAACAAGAAAAACGGGTGAAGGTTTAAACCAGGAAGTGCAACCAGAAAACAAATGGACAGAGGGAACACAGGAACATGGCTTACAACAAGAAATACATGACTTCAGACCGAGACTAAGGCCCAGTTCACACCTGGCATTGATTAGTAGTAAGCATGGGTCGCTAGAAGTAGTTAGTATGGGTAGATAGTAGTAGTTAGTATGGGTAGATAGAAGTAGTTAGTATGGATAGATAGAAGTAGTTAGTATGGGTAGATAGTAGTAGTTAGTATGGGTAGATAGTAGTAGTTAGTATGGGTAGATAGTAGTAGTTAGTATGGGTAGATAGTAGTAGTAAGTATGGGTAGATAGTAGTAGTATGGGTAGATAGTAGTAATTAGTATGGATAGATAGTAGTAGTTAGTATGGGTAGATAGTAGTAGTTAGTATGGGTAGATAGAAGTAGTTAGTATGGATAGATAGAAGTAGTTAGTATGGGTAGATAGTAGTAGTTAGTATGGGTAGATAGTAGTAGTTAGTATGGGTAGATAGTAGTAGTAAGTATGGGTAGATAGTAGTAGTTAGTATGGGTAGATAGTAGTAGTATGGGTAGATAGTAGTAATTAGTATGGGTAGATAGTAGTAGTTAGTATGGGTAGATAGTAGTAGTTAGTATGGGTAGATAGAAGTAGTTAGTATGGATAGATAGACGTAGTTAGTATGGATAGATAGAAGTAGTTAGTATGGGTAGATAGTAGTAGTTAGTATGGGTAGATAGAAGTAGTTAGTATGGATAGATAGTAGTAGTTATTATGGGTAGATAGAAGTAGTATGGGTAGATAGAAGTAGTTAGTATAGGTAGATAGTAGTAGTTAGTATGGGTAGATAGTAGTAGTTAGTATGGGTAGATAGAAGTAGTTAGTATGGGTAGATAGTAGTAGTTAGTATAGGTAGATAGTAGTAGTTAGTATGGGTAGATAGTAGTAGTAAGTATGGGTAGATAGTAGTAGTAAGTATGGGTAGATAGTAGTAGTTAGTATGGGTAGATAGTAGTAGTTAGTATGGGTAGATAGTAGTAGTTAGTATGGGTAGATAGAAGTAGTAAGTATGGGTAGATAGAAGTAGTAAGTATGGGTAGATAGTAGTAGTTAGTATGGGTAGATAGTAGTAGTAAGTATGGGTAGATAGTAGTAGTTAGTATGGGTAGATAGAAGTAGTTAGTATGGGCAGATAGTAGTAGTTAGTATGGGCAGATAGTAGTAGTTAGTATGGGTAGATAGTAGTAGTTAGTATGGGTAGATAGTAGTAGTTAGTATGGGTAGATAGTAGTAGTAAGTATGGGTAGATAGTAGTAGTTAGTATGGGTAGATAGTAGTAGTAAGTATGGGTAGATAGTAGTAGTTAGTATGGGTAGATAGAAGTAGTTAGTATGGGTAGATAGAAGTAGTTAGTATGGGTAGATAGTAGTAGTAAGTATGGGTGGATAGTAGTAGTAAGTATGGGTAGATAGTAGTAGTTAGTATGGGTAGATAGTAGTAGTTAGTATGGGTAGATAGTAGTAGTTAGTATGGGTAGATAGAAGTAGTAAGTATGGGTAGATAGTAGTAGTTAGTATGGGTAGATAGAAGTAGTTAGTATGGGCAGATAGTAGTAGTTAGTATGGGTAGATAGTAGTAATAAGTATGGGTAGATAGAAGTAGTTAGTATGGGCAGATAGTAGTAGTTAGTATGGGTAGATAGTAGTAGTAAGTATAGGTAGATAGTAGTAGTAAGTATGGGTAGATAGAAGTAGTAAGTATGGGTAGATAGTAGTAGTAAGTATGGGTAGATAGTAGTAGTTAGTATGGGTAGATAGTAGTAGTAAGTATGGGTAGATAGTAGTAGTTAGTATGGGTAGATAGAAGTAGTTAGTATGGGCAGATAGTAGTAGTTAGTATGGGTAGATAGTAGTAGTTAGTATGGGTAGATAGTAGTAGTATGGGTAGATAGTAGTAATTAGTATGGGTAGATAGTAGTAGTTAGTATGGGTAGATAGTAGTAGTTAGTATGGGTAGATAGAAGTAGTTAGTATGGATAGATAGAAGTAGTTAGTATGGATAGATAGAAGTAGTTAGTATGGGTAGATAGTAGTAGTTAGTATGGGTAGATAGAAGTAGTTAGTATGGATAGATAGTAGTAGTTATTATGGGTAGATAGAAGTAGTATGGGTAGATAGAAGTAGTTAGTATAGGTAGATAGTAGTAGTTAGTATGGGTAGATAGTAGTAGTTAGTATGGGTAGATAGAAGTAGTTAGTATGGGTAGATAGTAGTAGTTAGTATAGGTAGATAGTAGTAGTTAGTATGGGTAGATAGTAGTAGTAAGTATGGGTAGATAGTAGTAGTAAGTATGGGTAGATAGTAGTAGTTAGTATGGGTAGATAGTAGTAGTTAGTATGGGTAGATAGTAGTAGTTAGTATGGGTAGATAGAAGTAGTAAGTATGGGTAGATAGAAGTAGTAAGTATGGGTAGATAGTAGTAGTTAGTATGGGTAGATAGTAGTAGTAAGTATGGGTAGATAGTAGTAGTTAGTATGGGTAGATAGAAGTAGTTAGTATGGGCAGATAGTAGTAGTTAGTATGGGCAGATAGTAGTAGTTAGTATGGGTAGATAGTAGTAGTTAGTATGGGTAGATAGTAGTAGTTAGTATGGGTAGATAGTAGTAGTAAGTATGGGTAGATAGTAGTAGTTAGTATGGGTAGATAGTAGTAGTAAGTATGGGTAGATAGTAGTAGTTAGTATGGGTAGATAGAAGTAGTTAGTATGGGTAGATAGAAGTAGTTAGTATGGGTAGATAGTAGTAGTAAGTATGGGTGGATAGTAGTAGTAAGTATGGGTAGATAGTAGTAGTTAGTATGGGTAGATAGTAGTAGTTAGTATGGGTAGATAGTAGTAGTTAGTATGGGTAGATAGAAGTAGTAAGTATGGGTAGATAGTAGTAGTTAGTATGGGTAGATAGAAGTAGTTAGTATGGGCAGATAGTAGTAGTTAGTATGGGTAGATAGTAGTAATAAGTATGGGTAGATAGAAGTAGTTAGTATGGGCAGATAGTAGTAGTTAGTATGGGTAGATAGTAGTAGTAAGTATGGGTAGATAGAAGTAGTAAGTATGGGTAGATAGTAGTAGTAAGTATGGGTAGATAGAAGTAGTAAGTATGGGTAGATAGTAGTAGTAAGTATGGGTAGATAGTAGTAGTTAGTATGGGTAGATAGTAGTAGTTAGTATGGGTAGATAGAAGTAGTTAGTATGGGCAGATAGTAGTAGTTAGTATGGGCAGATAGTAGTAGTTAGTATGGGTAGATAGTAGTAGTTAGTATGGGTAGATAGTAGTAGTAAGTATGGGTAGATAGTAGTAGTTAGTATGGGTAGATAGAAGTAGTTAGTATGGGCAGATAGTAGTAGTTAGTATGGGTAGATAGTAGTAGTAAGTATGGGTAGATAGAAGTAGTTAGTATGGGCAGATAGTAGTAGTTAGTATGGGTAGATAGTAGTAGTTAGTATGGGTAGATAGTAGTAGTAAGTATGGGTAGATAGTAGTAGTTAGTATGGGTAGATAGTAGTAGTTAGTATGGGTAGATAGTAGTAGTTAGTATGGGTAGATAGAAGTAGTAAGTATGGGTAGATAGAAGTAGTAAGTATGGGTAGATAGTAGTAGTTAGTATGGGTAGATAGTAGTAGTAAGTATGGGTAGATAGTAGTAGTTAGTATGGGTAGATAGAAGTAGTTAGTATGGGCAGATAGTAGTAGTTAGTATGGGCAGATAGTAGTAGTTAGTATGGGTAGATAGTAGTAGTTAGTATGGGTAGATAGTAGTAGTTAGTATGGGTAGATAGTAGTAGTAAGTATGGGTAGATAGTAGTAGTTAGTATGGGTAGATAGTAGTAGTAAGTATGGGTAGATAGTAGTAGTTAGTATGGGTAGATAGAAGTAGTTAGTATGGGTAGATAGAAGTAGTTAGTATGGGTAGATAGTAGTAGTAAGTATGGGTGGATAGTAGTAGTAAGTATGGGTAGATAGTAGTAGTTAGTATGGGTAGATAGTAGTAGTTAGTATGGGTAGATAGTAGTAGTTAGTATGGGTAGATAGAAGTAGTAAGTATGGGTAGATAGTAGTAGTTAGTATGGGTAGATAGAAGTAGTTAGTATGGGCAGATAGTAGTAGTTAGTATGGGTAGATAGTAGTAATAAGTATGGGTAGATAGAAGTAGTTAGTATGGGCAGATAGTAGTAGTTAGTATGGGTAGATAGTAGTAGTAAGTATAGGTAGATAGTAGTAGTAAGTATGGGTAGATAGAAGTAGTAAGTATGGGTAGATAGTAGTAGTAAGTATGGGTAGATAGTAGTAGTTAGTATGGGTAGATAGTAGTAGTAAGTATGGGTAGATAGTAGTAGTTAGTATGGGTAGATAGAAGTAGTTAGTATGGGCAGATAGTAGTAGTTAGTATGGGTAGATAGTAGTAGTAAGTATGGGTAGATAGAAGTAGTTAGTATGGGCAGATAGTAGTAGTTAGTATGGGTAGATAGTAGTAGTTAGTATGGGTAGATAGTAGTAGTAAGTATGGGTAGATAGTAGTAGTTAGTATGGGTAGATAGTAGTAGTTAGTATGGGTAGATAGTAGTAGTAAGTATGGGTAGATAGTAGTAGTTAGTATGGGTAGATAGTAGTAGTAAGTATGGGTAGATAGTAAATAGCGGTTTAGACATTAATGTCTGTGTGTTGAGTTATTTTGAGGGGACAGCAAGTTTACACTGTTACACAAGCTGTTCACTCACTACTTTACACTGTAGCACAGTGTCATTTCTTCAGTGTCGTCACATGAAAAGATATCATCAAGTATTTACACAAATGTGAGGGGTGTACTCACGTGTGTGTATGACACTGTAAATACTAAGTATGCTTGGAACCGACGGATTTCCTGACACCTCCACTCGAACCTAGATCCATGTGTATATACATAACCTTGTGTCACACTTCCTTAGGCTGTGAACCACGAAGGAGAGGCCATCATGAGGGTTCATAACATGTCCTGATAGTGCACCCTGCCAGACAATAACACAACACTTAATAATAAATAGTGCTGATAGCGTACTTTATTGAGGATGAGAATAACTCCGTGTTCTGAATCTCATTTATCAAGCGGGAGAGGAATTTATTCGGAATTTTACTCGTAAATCTCTCACAGGAGCATTTACACAAGAAATCCAGTTAATTTGGAAAAACGAATTAATATATAAAGAGACTCAAATTCTATAACTGTTGATAAAAACTGCGGTTATATATACGGATTACGCTGTCAGGTGTAAATCCCTCATTTATCTTGATTACACGACGTTCTTTCATCTTAATGTCTTGAAAGAAAACCATCCGAAACAAATCGATACATTAAGACAAATAAGACTAGCCATTCTATTTGGACAAATGTAATGGCACCCTATAAAAGGAGCAAGAGTTAGTGCGTGTCTATGATAGCTGACGTGCCGCGGTGGCTGAGCTGCATTAGTGGAAGATATAGCGCACACCATGCTTAGTCATCATGTATAGCGTTTTTTTTTTTTTTTTTTCCCAGCTCTCTTCGAGCTTTGCCTTTTATGACGATGTGTGGGCGGGGCTAAACGAATATCATCGTGAATCACGGCCGATTGGTGAAGTACAAAGAGAATCAGCGTTAACGTGCGTTTTGGTTTTCTAATTAGTATTTATTTTTTTAAAATACTGCAGGAATTTCCAGCTTGGCCTGGGAAAATATTTACACCCAGCTTCACTTAAAGATTTGCTAAAAGTAAATAAATAACATGCGCGCCACAAATAACAAACCATGGCTTTCAAATGGGAAATAATACATAACAAAATATTCTCATATCTGCAGATCTGTATATAATGATGGATTTTTATTTACCTCTCAATCTGAGAATTTGTGCCACTGCAAATAATGCGTCGTATTAAGATTACACGGCGAGATGATCTCATTGTCAGTTTTTAAACTCCCCTCAGAAGTGTCATAAACTCGTTATTAGTTTCCACAACAACTGCATCATATTCCACATGCTTCGAGTCTCCCGAGAGGTGTGCTGTCGTTATTGCCAGGATGAAACGAGTGAGGTTCTTCACGGCGTGTGAAGGTGATCCGTAAACGTGACGCTGGCTTCTAGCATCATCTAGTGGCTGGAATCTGTAAGCTCAGCGCGAATCTAAACCAGAGCATGAAGAAAGAACCAAACATACAGTATATACCGTACATTCCCCTGCATTACACTAGCTTTTTACGATATGTCGTTCCTTTATAGCGCATCTCTCAGGTGTATGGGAAGAATTCAGGTTGTTGTATCCTGTGACCCTCACTTTTCTGCCACTGCATTACCCATCATGCATTACACACAGACGTCATGCTGTCATGTATAAAGCGAGCAACCGTTCGTCCTATAGGGCTTGCGAGTAAGAATTCAGTCATAGCACAGGAGGTTGTTGCATTGTGCGTAAGGAAGCAAATGTCTTGTATCACGGTTCATTAAAATTTGCTTCATCCTTCAGGATAGATGAAGTTTTTAGTAGATTTTTTCCTCCAAATTGGGAATAATATATCTGTAACGCTTTACATTAACAGTACATGAATAATCATGCACTAATACCTGAATTAATACTTACTTAAATATGAACTAATGATGAGTTAAGGCATTTAATGAAGAGCTAACCTTAACTTCGACGTGAGTCTTATGAATTCGTGCATGAATAACGACCACCTTAAGTACATTTGAGTTAATTAATGGACGTGTAGGGGTAAACTATATCAAATTTCACCCTTGTGGGCAAAGGAGCAATGCCCCGGGCCCTAGCCACCCAGAGCTCGTACTAGTACTACAGTGGGGTTTGAAGAGAAATACAAAATGGGTTGAGATGAAATTACCGGTGTTTAGGAGGATCCTTATACAGCGTGTCTGAGTGAGCGTGTTAATTGATAGGCTACATTAACTAACAAACGTGTATTAACGTTGATAAATGCCAATCACGTCACAGCCGTCACACAGGTTACATTTAGCCACACCCACAAAATTCCATAAAAGGCCAAAGCTCAGAAAGAGCTGAAAACAGCAAAAATGATGACTGAACAGTGAAATAGCCCCTCATAATCGCAGACAGTACGTTTACACGGACGACGATAATCCCATATGAACCCGATTAAGACGATACTCCGATTAAGACACTGGCGTGTAAACAGAGATTATCGATGACCTTAATCCGATTAAAGTCACACTCGAAGTGAACACACATGGAATTAAGACGTGTGGAGTATTCCTGTTTTAGACGTGTACACACCTTAATCACACTGTTAACGTCGTGTGAGAGTTCTCACCGCATTGTGCGACAGGACACGTACACACACGGCAGCGCTCGACCGTTTTACGGCGAACAAGAGAACACGGCTGCGTCCCAAACCGCGTACTTACTGACTATATAGTATGAGAAATACATGCATCTCAGCTACTATATAGACGGTAAGTACGCGGTTTGGGACGCAGCCCACGATTTCAATCAGCCGTCTATTAGCACGTACAGCACGACAAATAATTAACCGCACTCGAAGCTTTCATGAGATTAAAAATAAAAACACCCAAAACTGTATACGGTCCCATAACGAAGACCAGCTGTACGTCGATACGTGAGATTCTGGAGGGACGTCGGACGGCGTGGCGTGGGGACGTAATGACGTGTGACGTTAATCGCTCTATGTTCTATAACATGTAACACGGGAACATGGAAGGAGTATTCTAAACGCGACTCATGTAAACACCTTAATCATAATATTATACGTCTTATTCAGAATAAGGTCAATGATTAGATTACTGCGGTCCGTGTAAACGTAGTCGGTGCGTGCGAAATCTTTCAGTAATGTAAGATGGCTCAGCCAATGACGCCACAGACAAACACTAAGTCTCCCTCCTTTCATACTGTAAGATATAAGGCCATTACTTTTGTCCAGATTGAATGGAGAGTCTTATTTTTCTGAATTTCTGGATTTGTTTTGCTTCCTTCCCGATCATTAATATGAACGAGTTTGACCAAACGTTCACTAAACCGGCGGGTGATCGAAGCGATTTAAACCCCGTGTATAAAATCACAGTAACTCGTCAACAATTATACGATTCGAAGCCGATCGATTAAGGTTCACATCGGTCAGTCTCCTTCTTGCAGGATGCAAACAAAGTGTTTCTGAACGCACTGGATTTGAATGAAGACCACATTTCTCATGTAAACCCTTCTGTGAAGGATAACCGGCTTGATAAACGAGGCCCGGCATGCTCATCTTGTGTGCTTGTACTGTATGTGCAGAATGTCACAGTTTTATAAAGCAGCTCCTGAATTTTCACACTTTTTCTCTTTGCAGCTAAGCTATCAAGTCTGGTGTGAAAAAAAAAAAAGCCAGACCAATAGGATAATAATGAAATGAAATACAACGTCTTTCTCCTGACAAATGTAATGTGTATATATATATATATATATACACATATAATCTATATATAATCTTGAGTATCATGTCATTGGGTTCTGATTGGATTCCAGATCTTGCAAGATCAAGCAAGATCTTGTCTAAAAATCTGCATGTTCATAAAAACATAATTCTTATTTTTATTTTTTTGAGGCCTCATAATAGACATACGGTTTCTAGCTTAATTAGCCATCGCCAAATGTGTAGAGCTTATCAAGCTTTAGTTTTAATGTGACACCTTATTCTGGTTTCTTATCAAACATAGGAATATTACAAAGCTCTATATGTGAGAAATAAGAGTGCTGTAGTGTTACCGTGTTGTAGTTGTAGTACTCCACCAGTAGAGGGCAGCAGATATTTAATTTTATGTTTCTTTGAACTCTACGTACAGAGCAGGACGGACAACATCGGAACCCTGGATTAGGATCTCAAGAGCCAGCAGCGTTGTACGGTGTTACAGCGGATAATGTTGCTACCTCAGAGCTCCAAGGTTCCCGAGTCGATCGCGAGCTCAGGTTAATGTCTGTGTGGAGGTTTGCACGTTCTTCACGTGTCTTCGGGGGTTTTCTCCAGGCTCTCTGGATTCCTCTCACCTCCTGGAAAATGACTTCACGTTCCAGTATGTGAAGCAGCAACTCTAAATTTGCCCCTAGGTGTGACTGTGTGTCTGGACTCCCATTCAGAGTGTATTCCCATCTCACACCTCCCAGTATACCAGTATACTGTTCCCAGTACATTGCATAGTTTTTCAGTGTAACTTATTATGTATACAGCATCCACGGGTTGAAAAATGACTTCTTAAAAAAGAAAAAATAATGCAGCTCTGGTCACTTGGAAGATGTCTCACTTCCTTTTGTGCTCTAAAGGCAGAGATGCGCAGCATTACAGAGCTCTTTTTGCTGAGGCTAATAAAGTCCCCAAACTCCAGGCAGCATAAAGAGTGCTACAGCCAAAACATGACAGCTAACCTAATTGCAATTTCACACTCTGCTTCTGTGAACAGGACGAATCTATTTGTTACATTATACGATGATATTCCACAGCAGCACACGCACACGAAAATAACCGGTTTATTTAAGCTGAAGTGCTTTCGGGTCACATGGAGGCAGAGGCGTCTCTAGATCTTGCAGGGCCACGGCAATTCCGACTCTAACACACATCATATTAAAATCACCAAAGACGTGGGAGTTCTCAGGGGGGGGGGGGGCTTGGTAAACTTACTGACTGTCACTAGAGACTCCTTCCTTAAATGTTAAAGGATTATTCACTTTTCCTTTTGATATATCCATCCATCTTCTATATCACTTTATCCTTTTCTGAGTCACGGGGAACCCTGGAGTCTATCCCAGGGAGCATCGGGCACAAGGCGGGGTACACCCTGGACAGGGTGCCAATACATCACAGGACACACAATCACACCCATTCATACACTATGGACACTTTAGACATGCCAATCAGCCTACCATGCATGTCTTTGGACTGGGGGAGGAAACCGGAGTACCCGGAGGAAACCCCCGCAGCACGGGGAGAACATGCAAACTCCACACACACAGGGCCACGGTGGGAACCGAACCCCCGACCGTGGAGGTGTGAGGCGAACGTGCTAACCACTAAGCCACCGTGCGCCCTCCTTGTGATATATACATTATATAGAGTGTCCATCATAAGTCCCTGTGAATGGCCTGTTACTATAGGAACGATGACCAATAAAGTAAGCCTACTAGAACGGGCACGTTAATGGAAACCAGTAATAGACATTTCAGCTATGCTATGGTATAAATTCTAATCAACACACGCTCTCTGTTAAAAGAAACACGACTTGACTCTCATTCGGGTGTGACGTCATCGAGCATGCTACAAGTAAAGTTCCAGCACCCGCGATGTGTTACTGTGTTTCGATCAGAATGAATACGAAGGTCACGACCGTTAAACATGTGTAACGCATAGAGATGAGACGTTAATAAACTCAGTGCAGTGTTTAGTAAGGGCGGTCCAGCAGTCGTGGTCAGGAATCGAAACAGGCTCGACATCACGCCATCCATTTATCCAATTATTGGGTGAGGACACATTCAGGAACCGCTGCACTGATGGGATGAGGAGGAGACGAGATGCAAAATCAAACTATAACCAACAATGACAATGGTCGGTGAAAACAAAGCATGACAGGAACTTGTAACAAACATGAAATGATGGGAAATATATGACAGTATACACTATATGACCAGAAGTATGTAAACACCTGACCATCACACCCATGTGTAGTTCTTCCCCAAACTCTTCCCACACTTGTATCGGATGCCTCTGTATGCTTTAGTTACAATTTCCCTTCACTGCAACTTAACGTCAAACCAATCCTTAAAGCGTGTAGAATATCCACCTGGGACGTTGCACCACCACAACACCAGAGGGCGCTGTCTCTTCAAGCCTAACGGACACTTCTGCGGTTGTCACAGGCTCAAAATCAACTCACGTATTACGGAGCCTTGCCAATTTTTTCCCCCACTGAGGTGTTGAGTCTTTTCGCAATTGTTGCGTATGACCTTTCGCTGACCTCTGTTTTACTCTTTGGATCCTGATTTGTGTATGGACCCATTTCCTGACTCTCTGACCACTCTCTTTGGATTGATACATGCTGAAATGTTTGTCTATGACCCTGGTTACTGTGTTTTGTTAACATTTGTTAATCCATGTTCTACCCCATATATCAGCATCTTTAGACCACGGTATTTTTTCGAGCCCACCCTCTGTGGGTAAGTGCAAATTTTTTTAAGAAGCTGTCCACTCCAAAGACCATTCTTAGCCTGGAAACCATTCAGTCTTTCATTCCTGCAGTGCTAGGATAGAGGATGTTTGACTGTGTGCAAGCAACCTAGATTACTCCTACGTTTTGTACCGTTGTCTTGCTGCATAATCCAGTCACGCTTGAGTTTCAACTTACGGACTGAAGACCGGACATTCTCCTGTAGGATTTTCTGGTAGAGAGCAGAATTCATGTTTCCCTCAATTACTACAAGTTCCCCAGACCCTGAAGCAGCAAAGCATCCCCACACCATCACACTGTCTCCACCATGCTTGACTGTAGGTATGATGTTCTTTTTGTGGAATTCTGTGTCTGGTTTACGCCAGATGTAACGGGACCCCCGTCTTCCAAACAGTTCCACTTTCGACTCATCAGTCCACAGAACATTCTCCCAAAAGGTTTGAAGATCACCGAGGTGTGTTTTGGCAAAATCCAGACGAGCCTTAATGTTCTTCTGGGTCAGCAGTGGTTTTCACCTCGCCTCTCTTCCATGGACGCCATTTTCCCCCAGTGTCTTTCTGATAGTGGAGTCATGAACAGTGACCTGTATTGATACAAGAGAGGCCTGTAGATCCTTCGGTGCTGTCCTCGGCTCTGTTGTGACTTCCTGGATGAGTCGTCGCTGTGCTCTTGGAGGAATTTTGGAAGGTTGGACACTTCTGAACAGGTTCACTACTGTCCTGAGTTTATCCATTTTGAAGATAACGCCTCTCGCTGTGGTTCTTTGGAGTCCCAGAGCCTTTGAAATAGCTTTCACCTTATTACTCATCATTTCTGGAATTTCTTTCAACTTTGGCACAGTGTGTCACTCTGTGAGACCTTTTAACCAGCTCCATGCTGTTGATAAAGTTCTATCTAAGTGTTGATGTGATTGAACAGGGTTTGCAGTAATCAGGCCTGGTTGTGTCTAGCCCAGCTGAACCCCGTTATCAATGCGGTCTCATAGATTTGTGGAATAAGTAACTACGGGGACAAATACATTTTCACACAGGCCCAGCTTGATAGTGGATAATTTTCTGCTTCAATAAATAACATTTCCATGCCTGTATTTTATGCTTATTCAGGTTGCCTTTTGTTTAAATATCGATATGTTTATAGACACTTTAGGTGGAAGGTGAGATTCATCCGATATGAAGCTGAAGTATAAATGTAAGAACATTTAGAAGAAAGGTATGGAAATATATAGAGACCAAAAGCAACGGTGGGAGAATTAATGAGTGTTTTAACAACGCTCTCTCTCTCTCTCTCTCTCTCGCTCTCTCTTCAGTCTGTTTACTTTCTCTTCTTCAACACGGTCCTGTTTTCAATTCGCACGCTGCACCATCCGCGTTCATCCCGTCTATCCGCCGATAACACAGACTCCTGCAGAATTAGCGTTAGTTTCCGAACCGTCCTGAAATAACTTCGGTATGAATAGGGCGTTATTATCTCCGAGATGTTGCCTGATATGATGGATGCCATTAATAAACCAGCCTTTGAGAAGGCAGTAGGGCGTTTTTTTTTTTTCTTCTGCATCACAAAAATCCTATTTTACAAGGACGACTGCTGAAGCGAAAAGCATTACGAACAAAATGAGTGGAAATAAACGCTCTTTGCTCACACACTGGTATAACGTCCGATAATCAAACCCCGTAACAAGTGCAGCTCGAGTTGTGTACGGAATAAAACACTCGGGGTCGTGGTGTTGGCCACCATTACGGTTACCACCGTAATGTTGATTATTTTCTTTTGTCATATATAAGTGGAATATCTTTTATTCCGCTTACGCTATTACAGTTTGTTAACGATTACAATTGATTTTTTTTTTTCCATTTATAGTTGCATTTAATGTTAAGACACTACTAGCAGAGCTGTTGTTATCGAGAATTCAACAGCACCACACTCAGCGGTGTTTGACCTGGATTCGGAAAAGCAAACAGCACATATCGGCTAAAATGCACTACTACTGACCATCTGGGAGATGAATATGTGGTGTGTTTGTGTGTGTGTGTGTGTCAGAGAGAGAGAGAGAGAGCGAGAGAGAGAGCGAGCGAGAGAATCCCTCTATTGCAGACATAATGGTGTGTGTTTTGTGTGTATGAGACACTAAGGACATGGTCCACAACAGACATTTCATTTATATTGATTTCCAATATAGTCTCACACACACACACACACACACACACCTGATTACCCTTTTTGTCATTTAATACTAAAATATTAAGCACACAGCATTTCATCATTGATAAATGTAAAAAAAAGAAAAAAAATGCTTATGTAATAATGTTTTTTTGGAAAAAAAAAATATCTAAAGCAGAAAAAAAAAACATCCACGATTTACACACGAAGGGGCGCTTTTACTTTTTAGCACCACCTATTTACGCTCTACTAGACAGCTGGCGAATTTGTTTCCACGGATTGAGAAGCGAAAAAAACAGAGCAGGAATACCATACACGTACAAGCGTTGAAACGGCGAGACGTTTATTTAAAAATTCGCGGTATGGAAGGAGTCTCCAGTGTCAGCGCTTTGTAAACCCGTTTTTAAAGAGACGCTGCGGAAGGAATGCGAAAAAAAAGCGTGACCTTTATTTGTTTATAGGTCAGTCTTGCCCGGATCGATATGGTGGACACGTTGACGTGGACGCTTATGTGCGAAGGCGCGTAGTGTTTCTTTACATAGTGACGTCGCCAACTACTGGCCTGGCATGCATACTACAGCGTTTTTAGTCGTTTCCCTGGATCCGCGTGAACGGGGGACGTTTTGACAACGTCCGTATGCGAAACTTTTCAAAAACGCAAAGGAAAACACGTTTCCGTTTTTGTCGTGTAAATGTACCGTAAAACTCATTATAGGTTCTTCAGAGGTCCTTAAGTTCTAATTACGATCTTTACATGAGTTTTAAAGATACACTAAAATCACTCTCCCGGGTGAAAGATAAACACCACTGCGTGAAATCGCACAGCGGTAACAAGCACGAGTGCACTTTAGCACCTTTCAGTCCTGCGATGTCCTCATTTCAATCCTCAGGCTTCCACAGCATATGATAAGATTTTTATTTTTATTCTTAAGGTAATGATTGGATGGATATTTGATGGTAGCACTGAATCTGCTAGAGTACTAACTGACACCCACGTGTGTAAGGAGGGAAACAGGGACTCAGGAGGCTCAGTGTAAAAGGAAACACACAACCACACGCGGTTCTGCGCTGCTGCAGCTCGGCGTACACACACTCTTGGGGTCCTCCTTGATTGCAAGACACACATACATACAAATAGACCCACCCACAGGTGTACGCACATTCATGGAATTACTTATTCCTTCTCCTGGACCGTGCCATCCATTCATAAAACGGCGCTCGTCCACGCCCACACCTCTGCTGCGATAGATACGAAACAATTTCAGTTAATAAGGCAACGATTCACTACTTGATGATATGACTGAGTCTGCTATGATACTATATGATACAGTTTCAGTTCATAAGGCAGCGATTCAGTACTTGACGATACTACTGAATCTGCCACGATACGATAAGGTAATGATTCAACACTTGACGAGACTACTGAATCTGCCACGATACGATAAGGAAATGATTCAACACTTGACGATACTACTGAATCTGCCACGATACGATACGGTAATGATTCAGTACTTGACGATACTACTGAATCTGCCACGATACGATACGGTAATGATTCAGTACTTGACGATACTACTGAATCTGACACAATACGATAAGGTAATGATTCAGTACTTGACGAGACTACTGAATCTGCCACGATACGATAAGGAAATGATTCAACACTTGACGATACTACTGAATCTGCCACGATACGATACGGTAATGATTCAGTACTTGACGATACTACTGAATCTGCCACGATACGATACGGTAATGATTCAGTACTTGACGATACTACTGAATCTGACACAATACGATAAGGTAATGATTCAGTACTTGACGAGACTACTGAATCTGCTACGATACGATAAGGTAATGATTCAGTACTTGACGAGACTACTGAATCTGACACAATACGATAAGGTAATGATTCAGCACTTGACGATACTACTGAATCTGCCACGATACGATAAGGTAATGATTCAGTACTTGACGATACTGCTGAATCTGCTACGATACGATACGGTAATGATTCAACACTTGACGATACTACTGAATCTGCCACGATACGATACGGTAATGATTCAGTACTTGACGATACTACTGAATCTGCCACGATACGATACGGTAATGATTCAGTACTTGACGATACTACTGAATCTGCCACGATACGATACGGTAATGATTCAGTACTTGACGATACTACAGAATCTGCTACGATACGATACGGTGATGATTCAGTACTTGACGATACTACTGAATCTGCTACAATACGATAAGGTAATGATTCAACACTTGACGAGACTACTGAATCTGCCACGATACGATAAGGAAATGATTCAACACTTGACGAGACTACTGAATCTGCCACGATACGATACTGTAATGATTCAGTACTTGACGATACTACTGAATCTGCCACGATACGATACGGTGATGATTCAACACTTGACGAGACTACTGAATCTGACACAATACGATAAGGTAATGATTCAGTACTTGACGATACTACTGAATCTGCTACGATACGATAAGGTAATGATTCAACACTTGACGATACTACTGAATCTGCTACGATACGATAAGGTAATGATTCAGTACTTGACGAGACTACTGAATCTGACACAATACGATAAGGTAATGATTCAGTACTTGACGATACTACTGAATCTGCTACGATACGATACGGTGATGATTCAACACTTGACGATACTACTGAATCTGCTACGATACGATATGGTGATGATTCAGTACTTGACGAGACTACTGAATCTGACACAATACGATACGGTAATGATTCAGTACTTGACGATACTACTGAATCTGCTACGATACGATAAGGTAATGATTCAGTACTTGACGAGACTACTGAATCTGACACATTACGATAAGGTAATGATTCAGTACTTGACGATACTACTGAATCTGCTACGACACGATACGGTAATGATTCAGTACTTGACGAGACTACTGAATCTGCTACGATACGATACGGTAATGATTCAGTACTTGACGATACTGCTGAATCTGCTACGATACGATAAGGTAATGATTCAGCACTTGACGATACTACAGAATCTGCCACGATACGATACGGTAATGATTCAGTACTTGACGATACTACAGAATCTGCTACGATACGATAAGGTAATGATTCAGTACTTGACGAGACTACTGAATCTGCTACGATACGATAAGGTAATGATTCAGTACTTGATGATACTACTGAATCTGCTACGATACGATAAGGTAATGATTCAGTACTTGACGATACTACTGAATCTGCTACGATACGATACGGTGATGATTCAGTACTTGACGATACTACTGAATCTGCCACGATACGATACTGTAATGATTCAGTACTTGACGATACTACTGAATCTGCTACAATACGATACGATACGGTGATGATTCAGTACTTGACGATACTACTGAATCTGCCACGATACGATAAGGTAATGATTCAACACTTGACGAGACTACTGAATCTGCCACGATACGATAAAGTAATGATTCAACACTTGACGATACTACTGAATCTGCCACGATACGATAAGGAAATGATTCAACACTTGACGATACTACTGAATCTGCCACGATACGATACGGTAATGATTCAGTACTTGACGATACTACTGAATCTGCTATGATACGATACAGTGATGATTCAACACTTGACGATACTACTGAATCTGCTACGATACGATAAGGTAATGATTCAGTACTTGACGATACTACTGAATCTGCTACGATACGATAAGGTAATGATTCAGTACTTGACGAGACTACTGAATCTGACACAATACGATAAGGTAATGATTCAACACTTGACGATACTACTGAATCTGCTATGATACGATACGGTAATGATTCAGTACTTGACGATACTACTGAATCTGCTACGATACGATAAGGTAATGATTCAGTACTTGACGATACTACTGAATCTGCCACGATACGATACGGTAATGATTCAGTACTTGACGATACTACTGAATCTGCCACGATACGATACGGTGATGATTCAGTACTTGACGATACTACTGAATCTGCCACGATACGATACGGTGATGATTCAGTACTTGACGATACTACTGAATCTGCTACGATACGATACGGTAATGATTCAGTACTTGACGATACTACTGAATCTGCTACGATACGATACGGTAATGATTCAGTACTTGACGATACTGCTGAATCTGCTGGATTTTTACACACCGGTCGTGTGTCCTTTTCCGATAACAATGTGCGATGTATAATCAGTTATAATCTATTCATGATTGTAGTCATGTTTCAGTTAAAGTCAATCTATCGATCCAAATGATGTTTGGATGTTGCACTGCGACAGCTGCTTGTGATATTACATACTACATAGGCTAAAATCTAAAATCTATCAAAAATAATAAAAAAAAAGACGACAGAGTAATGAATCCAGCTCGTTCCTTTTGCATTACACCTGTGACTATATTTCACGATGACTTTATGAATGTGCGTAAGGAAACCTTATATGGATGTATTATTTATCTTTTAAAGACCGGTGGGTTGAACCCCGCTAGTGCGTTTACGCCAGCTGTTCCTGATGTTGCGGCTTACTCAGTTTCGACGGAAGCGTAGAGCAGCGTAACGCCTGATAAAACCACATCAACATCCACTTCCGAGGCAAACTGTGTAAATAAATGGAAGAAATCTAAGTTAATATTGTTAATTAAAGTCAGTCATGTGACATGGGTTTTGTCGCCAACTGAACTAAAGTCAAGCCAGTGTGAGTTTGTAGCATAGCACGGCTCTAATCTTAGGCAGCGAGGCTGTTCCGCAGTGTCAGCTAGCAGTCACACCCAACACACACACACACACACATACACACACACAGAGCTCTAACAACACTCTGTCACACACAAGCGCTCATTCATACTGCAGCAGGAAGCTGTGCTGATCTTCTTGGCTCTCTCTCTCTCTCTGAGTGTGTGTGTGTGTGTGTGTGTGTGTGTGCCAGACGCACAGGAAGTGACCGTTAGAGAGAGTGTGTGCTGATGAAGTGGAGAGAAAAATCCCATCCACCATCTTTTATAGCACATGCAGGGGGAAGCTGACGGTGTTAATCATCCACACTGCACCACCGTCATGCCTGTCATACATCACCATCCTCACGCTGACACAGCACAGTGCAGGGGCACCGAGAACAACACCGACGAGTGTGTCTGAGGGTGAGGGGTGGAGCAAAGCGTCATGGGACGTGTAGATTGCCGAGGAAGAGGATTAGACTCATTGATCACTCGGATTATTGTAATCAGATTGTTGTACAGTAACGGCAAACGGGAAGAATCAGGATGGAGATGTGTGTCATCATCACTTTCATCAAAATAGGGTTTTTATTATTAATATTTTAATTCCATCACTGAGCTTCACACACCACGCTGACTGTATCAGACTTTCTTCCTCCTCAGACTCTTCATATTACCAAGGAGGTTTTGCTAGTGTTATTAGATTTATTAGATTGTCATTAGAAGTAATGACTTCCTGTAAATAGGGAGAATATAAACAAATACACACGTGAAATCCAGCAGCTCAAAGCCAAACACAAAAGATCTAACCCTACTCTCACTCTAGCACGCAACAACGCGACAGGCGAGCGTATGTACATGCGTATGTGACGTAGAGGCTTTATTTCAGCATCGGCGGCAAGCGGTAAAACAACTGATTACATTTAAATTTCGATTTTCGCAGCTCTAGACAAATTAGGTATGACACGGTAAAGTGACAAATCCAAACGATAATCAGATCATTCTTCAGTCCCCCAGTCATGAATCTTGCTCCTACCTGCAGTTAATACCCTCGAGGGTGCCTCTATGGTAGATACAATGTGATAAAGTGCCCTCTAGGGTGCCCCTACAGTAGATACAATGTGATGAAGTATCCTCTAGGGTGTCCTACCAGTAAAAAAAAAAAAAAAAATGACAAAGTGGCCGCTAGTGTGTAGCTCCAGTATATAAAACAGGACAAAGTGCCCTCTAGGGTTTAGTTCCAGTAGAGAAAATATGAAAAAGTCTCCTCTAGGGTGTCCTACCAGTAGAGCAAACATGACAAAGTGCCCTCTAGGGTGTCCTACCAGTAGAGCAAACATGACAACGTGCCCTCTAGGGTGTCCTACCAGTAGAGCAAACATGACAAAGTGCCCTCTAGGGTGTCCTACCAGTAGAGCAAACATGACAACGTGCCCTCTAGGGTGTCCTACCAGTAGAGCAAACATGACAAAGTGCCCTCTAGGGTGTACTACCAGTAGAGCAGACATGACAACGTGCCCTCTAGGGTGTCCTACCAGTAGAGCAAACATGACAAAGTGCCCTCTAGGGTGTCCTACCAGTAGAGAAGACATGACAAAGTGCCCTCTAGGGTGTCCTACCAGTAGAGCAAACATGACAAAGTGCCCTCTAGGGTGTCCTAACAGTAGAGCAAACATGACAAAGTGCCCTCTAGGGTGTCCTACCAGTAGAGAAAACATGACAAAGTGTCCTCTAAGGTGTCTTAACAGTAGAGAAGACATGACAAAGTGCCCTCTAGGGTGTCCTACCTGTAGAGAAGACATGACAAAGTGCCCTCTAGGGTGTCCTACCAGTAGAGAAATATTGATGAAATGCCCTCTAGGGTGTCCTTACAGTGAGGAAAATGTCATCAAGTGTTCTTTAGGGTCCCCATACACGCGAAGAAACAAGATGAAGTGCCTGATAGGAGGTGATATTTTATTTATTTATTTAAAAAAAAATTTTTAAATAATGAGCCTAATATATGAAAAGTTTATGTTTACAATCATGAAATAGAATTCGGACAGAAGTTTTGTACCGAAGGGGTGCGTGGTTACAAAAGTTTGCACACCCCCTGATCCCTGATCTTTGACACATTTCTGCAGTATTTATACAAACAACAAATGATATCATTTAATATATTTACTTTCAACTTGACACAACATGAATGGGTTCTCGTGTGGTGTGTTTGGGTGAAACTGGCATTGTTACTTTATTAACAGATCCATACACACTTTACACCACAAAAAAAACCAAACCAAAAAAAAAAAAAAAAAAAATCTGAGCGCTGAATCTGACCGGTCAGAAGGTGTGCGTTATGTTCGTGGTACAGCACAGACAGCTCCGGCTGCGACGTAAACAAATAATATTAATCCACTTGCTCTAATATGTTATTGTTTCTATAGTAACAGCTCATACACAGGGACTTGTACTACGGCGGAAGCGACACGTGATCTAAGACTAATAATAAAAAACGGATTTTAAAAAACGTACACGATGTTTATTTAACGTTTATTGAACGTTTATGGGAGGCGTCTCAGCTGGAAGCGCAGTGTGCGTGAGGCAGCGAGAGAGCGAGAGAGAGAGAGAGAGAGAGAGAGAGAGAGGCTGGTGAGGGGATGACTGAAACAGCGGTTATAACGTAAGTGAGAACATGAACTAACTTGCCTCTTCGATGCTCCACAACATTATCTCTAAACTATAAACCGTAAAAACGTGTGACGTCACGTCCATTAATAAATGAAACGTTGAAAAGAATCCACTGTGGGTTTGCTAATGTATTACACCGCCCTGATATCCTTCAAATCCCACCTCCTCCATGTCTGTCCATGGAGTTCGCATGTCCTCCCTGCGGTTTGTGGGTTTCCTCCGGGTAGTCCGGTTTCCTCCAGCAGTCCAAAGACACGTGCTATAGGCTGACCGGCATCTCTAAATAAATTGTCCATCGTGTGTGAATGTGTGTGTTGCGGTACGCTGTGATGGATCGGAGCAAGTTCCCCAGGATAGTCTCCAGGCTCCCCGTGACCCTGTGTAGGATAAGCGGTATGGGTGGATATACCCCAAAAGGAAGCACTTTATCCCGGTCAGGGTGTGTGGTGGATGAGGAGTCTCTCCCGGGAACGCTGGGTGTGAGACGGGATGGGACGTGAGTCTGTCACAGGGCACCGTGCACATACACACACAGACTCACACACTTATTCGCACCTAGGGGCAATTTATCGTCAGAAATCGACATACTAGCACGTTTTTGGAGGTGCCAGGAAACCGGAGAACCTTCAGGAACCCCACACGGATACGGGTAGAACGTTTACAGACAGTAACTCCAGCGCAGGCTCGAACCCGGGACCGAGGAGCTGTGAGGCAGCAATGCAACAAATGTTACTCCCTGCACCACTGCATTGACCCACCGCAAGTCAAGCCGATCTAAATGCAAGTTCTTTCCTCCATTTGTTTTTTTTGCTGGTGGTGTCATATTGTACAGCTTCATTATTATTATTATTATTATTATTATTATTATTATTCCCTTTACACTGTGCTATCTTACAGCAGCATGTGAGTGCTTCCAAACGCAGGGCAGCTTGGTTTGAAGCCCCACCCTGTGCCCACTATCAGTCCTGCTTAGGAAGTCAGTTCACGTCCACCAGCAGAAGGCGAAAACCGTGTCAGCGTTTCAGCGTCTCGGCGTTGCGGACAGCTCCTCGCGCACGGCGTTAAACACGTGATGCAACTCCACGTTTTGAAACGCCACGTTGATAAAAGCGGATTCGGACCGTGCAGATGCAACATCACAGCATCACACACACACACACACACACACACACACACACACACGCACACACACACACCTGCGTTTCAGTGAAGTTGCACTGTAAGTGTTACAGTCGGTAAGAACTGACTCAGGCAATAAATAAATAAATAAGAAGAAGAAAAAAAGAAAAGAAAGGAATAGATGACGCCACGTCGCCATGGCAACGAGGCAGGAGAAGCGAAACACACCGGCGATCAGTGAGCAGACCCGTTACTGATACACACACGCACGCACGCACGCACGCACGCACGTGCGAGCGCTAATGGATAGCTATTTGACCATTTTTAACCGTTTTACAAAACCTCACATCTGAACCTGGGAGTGTTGTAGTTGTTTTTTTTTGTTTTTTTTTAAATGGTTGATGAGACTAACGAGCGGATCCACCCACACCCTGTGTCCTGAGTGAATTAACCACCTCAGCGTGGGTCCTCCAGCAGAGTTCAATCCCATTCCGCGTGCAATGCGCAGGATGTGCACTTTACATAACGAGTTATAAAAGCTCGTAGCGCGTAATCGACCCCGGGAGCACGAGTGAGGCAGAGGCGGAACATCTGTACTATATAACACAATAAACATCACGTGCACGCGCAGGTGTACGGATGATGCCTCAATCATCTGATGTCCGGTAATAAATAGATGTGCAGAGAGATGAGCAAAATGCAAAGGCACACACACACACACATACACACATACACACGCACAAGCGCGCGGGAGCACATCTGCCGTAGACGTGTGTGTGTGTGTGTGTGTGTGTGAGAGAGAGAGAGAGAGAGAGAGAGATCCAGGCGCGGTGATCTTACCCGTTTTAAAGCTGAATGTGATGGCAGGCTCGGCGAGGTGCGGCGGGTCGCTCTTGGCTCGCGCTCTCCGGACAGGCGCGCGCTCCGCCGTCGATGCCGCCATAGAGGCGCGCGGCGCGTAGACACGGACGGAGGAGGTGGAGGAGGAAGAGGAGGAGGAGGCACGGGCTCCGGTAAATACACACAGAGAAACAGAGTGAGAGAGAGAGAGAAGAGAAGAAGAAAAAGAGAGGGACAGAGGCAGCATGGGAAAGCGTGCGCGGGGGAGCAAACGGAGAGCAGGATCCCGCCCACTAACGGAGGGGATCCAAAATATCAGCGACGACGCGGATTATAGGCTATAAATACAGAAAGGCAGTGCATTAGCCTAATTGTCTTAACGCACGAGCACACTGCAAAGCGCCATCATTTTATTCAATCAGCATTTATTTATTTTCTTTTCACTTTTCACTCCTTTTTTTTACTTTTTGTATTTGTGCAATGATACCCAAGTAGTTAAATGAGAGAAATGTGTGTGTGTGTGTGTGTGTGTGTGTGTGTGTGAGAGAGAGAGAGAGAGAGAGAGAGAGAGAAATGTGAGAGAGATAGAAATGTGTGTGAGAGAAATGTGAGAGAGAGATACAGAGAGAAATGTGTGTGTGTGTGAGAGAGAGATAGAGAGAGAAATGTGTGAGAGATAGAGAAATGTGTGTGTGAGAGAGAGAATTACGAGAGATAGAGAGAAATGTGTGTGTGAGAGAGAGAATTACGAGAGATAGAGAGAAATGTGTGTGTGAGAGAGAAAGAGAAATGGGTGTGAGAGACAAATGTGTGAAAGAGAAATGTGTGTGAGAGAGAAATGTGTGTGTGTGAGAGAGAGAGAAATGTGTGAGAGAAAAATGTGTGTGTGAGAGAGATGTGTGTGTGAGAGAGAGATGTGTGTGTGTGTGAGAGAGAAATGTGTGTGAGAGAAAGAGAAATGTGTGTGAGAGAGAAATGTGTGTGTGTGAGAGAGATGTGTGTGTGTGAGAGAGAGATGTGTGTGTGAGAGAAATACGTGTGAGAGAGAGAAATGTGTGTGAGAGAGAGATGTGTGTGTGAGAGAGAGAGATGTGTGTGAGAGAGATGTGTGTGTGAGAGAGCGAGATGTGTGTGTGAGAGAGATGTGTGTGAGAGAGATGTGTGTGAGAGAGAGAGATGTGTGTGAGAGAGAGATGTGTGTGTGAGAGATGTGTGTGAGAGAGATGTGTGTGTGAGAGAGAGGTGTGTGAGAGAGATGTGTGTGTGAGAGAGATGTGTGTGTGAGAGAGATGTGTGTGAGAGAGAGATGTGTGTGTGAGAGATGTGTGTGAGAGAGATGTGTGTGTGAGAGAGAGGTGTGTGAGAGAGATGTGTGTGTGAGAGAGATGTGTGTGTGAGAGAGAAATGTGTGTGAGAGAGAGAGATGTGTGTGAGAGAGATGTGTGTGAGAGAGAGAGAGATGTGTGTGAGAGAGATGTGTGTGTGAGAGAGATGTGTGAGAGAGAGAGATGTGTGTGAGAGAGAGAGATGTGTGTGTGAGAGAGATGTGTGTGTGAGAGAGAGGTGTGTGTGAGAGAGATGTGTGTGTGTGAGAGATGGGTGTGAGAGAGAGATGTGTGTGTGAGAGAGAGATGTGTGTGAGAGAGAGAGGTGTGTGTGTGAGAGAGATGTGTGTGTGAGTGAGATGTGTGTGTGTGTGAGAGAGATGTGTGTGTGAGAGAGATGTGTGTGTGTGAGTGAGATGTGTGTGTGAGTGAGATGTGTGTGTGTGAGAGAGATGTGTGTGTGAGAGAGAGGTGTGTGTGTGAGAGAGATGTGTGTGTGAGAGAGAGATGTGTGTGTGAGAGAGATGTGTGTGTGAGAGAGATGTGTGTGTGTGAGAGAGGTGTGTGTGTGAGAGAGATGTGTGTGTGTGAGAGAGGTGTGTGTGTGAGAGAGATGTGTGTGTGTGAGAGAGGTGTGTGTGTGAGAGAGATGTGTGTGTGTGAGAGAGATGTGTGTGTGTGAGAGATGTGTGTGTGTGAGAGAGGTGTGTGTGTGAGAGAGATGTGTGTGTGAGAGAGAGATGTGTGTGAGAGAGGTGTGTGTGAGAGAGAGGTGTGTGTGTGAGAGAGGTGTGTGTGTGAGAGAGATGTGTGTGTGTGAGAGAGGTGTGTGTGTGAGAGAGAGGTGTGTGTGAGAGAGATGTGTGTGTGAGAGAGATGTGTGTGTGAGAGAGAGATGTGTGTGTGAGAGAGGTGTGTGTGTGAGAGAGATGTGTGTGTGAGAGAGGTGTGTGTGAGAGAGAGGTGTGTGTGTGTGAGAGAGGTGTGTGTGAGAGAGAGGTGTGTGTGTGAGAGAGATGTGTGTGTGAGAGAGAGGTGTGTGTGTGAGAGAGGTGTGTGTGAGAGAGATGTGTGTGAGAGAGAGAGGTGTGTGTGTGAGAGAGAGGTGTGTGAGAGAGATGTGTGTGTGAGAGAGATGTGTGTGTGAGAGAGATGTGTGTGTGAGAGAGGTGTGTGTGAGAGAGATGTGTGTGTGAGAGAGGTGTGTGTGAGAGAGAGGTGTGTGTGTGAGAGAGAGGTGTGTGTGAGAGAGATGTGTGTGTGTGAGAGATGTGTGTGTGTGAGAGAGATGTGTGTGTGTGAGAGAGACAGTAGAATCTTTAACATAATGAATTTAAAAAACAGTGACGTGGTTTTATTATTTTTTTTCCTTCCCACTATTCCTTCATTTTCACGTGATCACACATCGTTCACGTGATCTCACGCACGTCTATGTGACGTCACACGTGCAGTGATAAAGCACACCACGCTGAAATGCACCTTCATGTGAGATTATAAATGAAGTGTGTGTGATTGTTTTTCATAAGAGGATGTCTGAGATTCAGGGCTGTTTCAGGAACCTTTAGGGGGCCGTAAGCGAGAACACACACACACACACACACACACACACACACACACACACACACACACACACACACACACACCAATCGTTTTAATTTTTATATGAGATAATAAACATAATTAATGCGTCATTATATCGGATGAGGGAAAAAAAACCCAACTTTAATAAGCAATAAATGAAAAACAGCTGGAGAAGCACACAACTGCACTGAATTATTCACGGAGTCAGTGAATCACATTTCAGTCCCAGGATCCCACAACAGAGTCGACTAAACTGGCCACGTCGAGATGCTGACCTGAGTAACGTCTGACGACAAATTTCTTACAACAACAACAACAACAACGCTTAGAAAATCTTCAACGTTTTCCAAATTCATGACCGGTATTTCCTCAGATTCAGTATGGACAGATTGAATAGGTATTAATCGATGATAAAATCCAATAAAGAGAAATATCAGGTGCGAATATTGAAGACATATTTCCTTATCGCGCCTCAGAGATGGCCACGACTATCGTTCGGCTAGCTCGCACGGTGAAAAGCTTGGACTCGTCTCTTCATTTCTTTAAATTATCATCTGAATTGCTTGAGAGAAAAAGAAAAGAAGAAAAAGAAAAAAAAAAGCTTGATTGGAGGTGATTGACATGTCGACCACCTGAGCGGTGATTATGAGTACCGTCGACAGACTGCTGTTGTCCTGGCGCTTAGCAACATAACACGCGTCAGTTTAGCAACTGTTACTCCGGATACATTTACAGTATTTAGCGTACGCCCTTGATCTCATTTATACAGCTGAGCAGGTGAGGTTTAAGGGTGTGGCAGCATGGCAGTACTGGGATTTGAACTCATGACCTCATGATCTTAACCATTGAGCTACCCCTTCCCTTGGATGCTAGCTAGCATACAAACCAAGGAAATCCAATTAATTAGCATTCATTTCATACCACTGCTGTGGACCGATATGAATGTTTCATGCTCACTGCCGCCTCTGGCCTTAGTCACGCTAGTTACCGAAATTTCGTAATGTTCGTAAATGGCAGCTCCTATTGTTTTCACACCACACGTAGGCACATTATGACCGCCGTGATCCGTAAACCTTTCCGGCGAACGATGATAACGTGTTCTCTTTGTGTATCTGTTCCAGGCGCCCCCTGGTGGTCTGAGACCCTACTCGTCCTGCTTCTAGGAAGAAACGGCCGTGCTGGTATTAAACTTAGCCCTGAATCTCAGAAGTGGATAATACAAACCTTTCACTTTTGTCCGCACCACGTTACTGAACATTTTTGGAAGCAGTACATGTGTAGGTTTACATTTACTGCATTTGGCAGTCGCCCTTATCCAGAGTGACGCACGACCAAGCAGCTGAGGGTTAAGGGCCTTGCTCAAGGGCCCCAGCAGTGGCAGCATGGTGGCGCACGGATTTGACCTCACAACCTCCGATGTCTTAACCAGCTACCGCTACCCAGATTTGAAAAACTCCGGCAAGGACGACGCATGATACCAACACTGGCGTCCTCACACTAACTAAGAGACTCTCTCAACATAACACACTAAAGATTAGATATCAGGAACACATATCAGATCTGATCTGAGGTCGGAATACACCTGATATGTGAACCGTGGGATATTTCTGTACAGTAACTCACAACCTTCTGCTCACTAGGGACCAGTATTTCCTCAGTCCACCTCGTCTGACATATCTCATCAGTTAATAATCAGGGTGAACTCTTTTTACTTCCGCCTGTTTTGGTTGTGTCCGTGTTCAGCATTGAATTTATTTGTGATGTCACGCTCCACAGTAGCAGTTCATTTCTCATATGAAAGTTGATTTTTTTTTTTTTTTTACATAAGTATTTCTTTTTATCTAGCCTACTAGGTTTTTAAATGTTATGATTGTATTGTAGCAGCTGTATCCGGTCATTTACTATAAAAATAAATAAATAAATAAAAAAAGCTTTAGTTTTATTTTTGTACCAATGTTATTGTGAAGAAGTGTATACTGTTTGCCCAGCAGGGGGCTCACAATTTCCTTCCTGTCGCAATTTCCCCATCTCCCACCTCCTATCTCCGAGTCAAGATACTCTACACACAGAAACCCAACAGTGTCCTGACTAATCTTCGAACAGACTCGCAGCGATAACATCGTTCATTTGTTTATACTGTCCGATAAGTCCCGCTGGTGGACTGGAACGCCAGTGAGAAAGCGTTAATGTGGAAAATTCGTAAAGTGAAAAAAAATGTTGGTGGTTTCGTTGCTCTGATCTTAATTCCACACCAAAAGCAGCTCGTATAACTGCAGAACAATGGCCGAAGCACGTAAAAATTGCACGTATTTTCTCCCCAACAGACATAATGATAATAGTCATATGAGGACGGGAGTACTTTCATTTCTTTACTTTATAAACCGTGCTTGTTAGTGTTACATCCTTTTCGGGGAATTAATTCGAGCGGATGGTCCGAGTGTAAAATTTATTCTGTTAAGAAACCGGAAGCTGAAAAGGTGAACGAGTTATATACAGCATATATCAGACGAAAGGGGAGGGTTATTGCATCATAAAATATAAGAGCCAATCATGTTCCAATATGCAAATACCAGCTGCTAACATATGCTGTGTTCATCTAAAGCCCGCAACTCAGAATTTCCAACCTCCGACAACAACGTCCCCTCAACTTGGAATACTTGGAACGTCAGGATGGTTCCTTCTTTGTAGTTTGAACGTACAACGATCGAAAAAGCCGTAATTACAAGGTAACGCAACAATAGTTTACGACGGTGAGGGGGATGGAACATGAAGCGCTTTCTCATTTGCATATCCGTCAAACCGGGCTGTTTCCGTGCTTCTGTTTACTGAACGCCTTTTTGTTATTATTTACTATGGAAAATAAACGTATGGTCTTCAAAAGCAGCTTTACGTGACTTTAGGTTGGAGCCGTAATAATGCCGATGCTGTAAGAGAGGTATTGGCTGTAATCGCCGGTCCGAGCGGGTCGGGACACACAGAGTGCTTCGGAGAGCCGAGCACGCTTTAAAGAGCGACCTGATAATGGAAATGTCTCAGCAGGTTAATGCGTCTCGCGCGCGGTGTCGAGGGCCACGACGAGGCGGATAACCGCATTAAATCAGCGTCGAAAAGGGAGGCGGCGAACGCTGGAGTGTCTCCGAGCGAGGAGTCGAAAGAACCAAATCGATTATAAGAAGGGCAAAAGTTATGAAGAGTCAGAAGTCACGTGATCTGAGGTCCATGCTGAGATGGAATCATTTCTAAACAGTTAAGCGAGGAATACGACGCTCGGTGTGATTATATTCAGTAAAGAATAGGGAAGCTTTTTCCACACCAAGGCTTCATGAATCGTCTGGCTGTTACTGCTAAACGTTTACACGTTCTATACCACAGTTCAGTGTTGGTCAATTTGTATGAAGTACTGTTTCTATAGTAACAAAGTACACCGAGACTTCTACCGAGGGGCTCGTGCCTACAGACAAATCCTAGCTGATTTATTTATTTATTTATTTAAAGTATGGCATGTAGTTCCATAAAAAATCTGGTAAAAGAGTGAAAAAACACCTTTAGCACTGTTATAGGAAAAATAATCCGTGAAAGTGTTGCGTAATATCGTCAGCACCTCGTTGTTGATGATTTAACTGTAACCAGTCCCTTCAGGATGAACGCCAAATCAAGCGAACACGGCGGTATTCGGAGGAGCTCGCGAGCGTTTTAAATCACCGCAGATTTGGACCGAGACGTCGCCGCAACGCGCATTCGGCCAAAGCGTTGTTCAGTTCACGTGTGTCGGACGTGAATACAGCGAAAAGGTCTCATTTACCAACAAACATCAGCCAGTTCAAGTAGTTTTCCACAAAAACTAATTTTGTAAAAAGCCGCAGGAAAATCAAACATTTTTAGCCACAACAATCACACACACACAAAAAAAACTCATCGAAATCGTGTTCGGACCGACTAACAGCACAGCTTGACGTGTTTTATTTCGTATGTGTTTAGGAAAATAAAGAACGCCCGATCGTCAGACTGAAGCCACGTCCTTCGATGTGATATGATGAAAGAGTTACGATGTTAGGAATTTATATTTACAACAATTTTTATTTAGAACTCACCGAACAGTGCTAAACTTATTTACCGCAAGTTTTATTGTTGTGTGTTTTTATTTTTATTTACATAATGTGTTTCTAGACTTCACACGGAACTTTAAGCATTTGTGTTATTATTATTATTATTTTAATTTAGTCTAATTTCTGTGGAACCAACACATCAAGAAAATTGGTAATTCAATACATTAAAAAAAAATGTCTTTTGGAGGTTTTCCACTGTGGATCGTACCTGGTGTTACCTGGTACTTTTTTAGTACCACCTCGGTCGAGGTTCCGAGCGAGCCGAGCCGATACTAAAGTGCCTTGAAATGGTCATTCCCACTGAAACAGGAAATCAGGGCGGGACATATTGAGTGGCTCCGCCACCTTTTAAAATAGCCAATAGCATTTAGCTTACCTCACAGTCCGGTAACTTACAACTGTTGGGGGCGGGACATTTCAGATCCTAGAGAGCATTTGATTGGACAGGAAATATGATGAGTGCAGAGTGATGTCATCGAAGTGGTTGATCGGTATCCACGGTAGAGAGAGACGGTACATTTTTAACGCATATATCTTCTAAAATGCGAATTGTATTCTTGGTTCTTGGTTCTAACTTATAAACAACCTTAATGCGGACATATTCATACTAAAAGCCACAAAACCTCTATTTGGATTTAAAGCATACTAACGGACGGATGTGTTTAAACCGTGAGACGTTGCATCAATTTGCATACATTTGCATAGATTTACACTGAACCAATAGTAAGGCGTTGAAAAGAGTGTGTGTGTGTATATATATATATTCGCTAGCTCCGCCCCTCGCCAGCAGATGGCAGTAACGAGCTTCCGGGTTTGTTTTCAGTTGAAACGCGTGGAAGAAAAATAAAGAGGCGAGTTTACAACTGTTTACAAACTTGAACTGTACAAGGTGAGTGAGGATTTTGTTTAAAATGCGGTTTCGTTGCCATGACAGCACTACAGTAACCATTTTAGTGTTTAAAAGCGCTGTTTTTCCCGTAAAAGAGGCAAGCGGAAGAAAGAAAAACGCCATTTTAGTTGTTTCACTAAAAGCTCGCGCTTCACCGAATGCCTTCAGAAATGCATTTAAGCTATTATTTTGAACAATTTAATGTCTTAATGTCCACTAAACAATGCAACTTTACATCAAGAAAGCACGCAAAACAAAATATTGTTGTAGTGCAGCGTTTTTATTTTTTTTTTTAAAAAAAACACTGTAGCACAGTATATTGTTTTATTCTATATATTTGTTTGTTTGTAAACAAAGCCTGTCAGGAATTACAAGACCTTCCTTATCATTTTCCAAGGTTCCCATAAATCCGAGTGCAAACCAAATCCGTTTGTAACCTGCAGAAACGCACGTAGATCCGGGCTGTGTTCCAATTCGCTTCCTACATGTAGTGCACTACACTGAGGGGCAGAATGAACCCCTAGGTCACACCCTGTATAAACATTGCCCGCTCACGTTTTTGGACATGCACAGCCATGCCGAGATTCGTGTTGTCCCCTGGTCTAACACTAAAAAAAGGAGGGTCACACTCGTGCCCTATGTAGTGCACTTTCCAGCTATTTGGGATTCAGCCTAATCCCTGCACTAGCAGTATGTTCTATAGTAGTGGAGCTCACACAGAAAATGAGATGTGAATCAACACCACAGGGTTTTTAGTAGTGTCTGTAAACCACTCACAGAAGGTGGAGCCATAATGTAGTTTTTATTAAGATAATTGAGGCAAGAATCTCTCGCTCAGGTGTAAAAGGTGACTTATTTGTTTGAGATATACATCTGCCTGTTAGCTCATTGTGTAATCTAGTGAGAGAGGAGAGGGAGGGATCTTTAGGGTAATAACCGGTGTTGCCAAAGCTCAAAAATTCACTAAAAGGTTGCCAGATGATGTCGTAGACCAAAATAAGTGTGTTTAATCGTGGATATTGTGCGGTCTTCTGTGAGAAGATACTTTACAGCTGCTATAACGCAAGTGATAACAGGAACGAACTTGTTTCATGTGTGTAACTATAAACGGATAAAAAGTATGATGTGTTGTTTTTTTTAATAATTGTTGAAAAAAAAGAAAGAATTGTTGCCGAATTGCTGTGGTGTAAGAGGAATAGTACACTTCTGTTATATGAAACGAATCAGCTTTTGAGTTGTAACAGTAACTCCGCTTCATCCTGCCTTTTCGTTCCCAGGCGTGTCCTGCAGAACCGGTCCGAGATGCTGATCCGGCAGCTGACGCGGAGGCTCCTGCTCCCTCAGGTGGATTGTGGGAATCGGATCACAGTCCTGAGGGCGCTGAGTGTCGAACCCCAGCCGAAGTCAGGTACGCCACGGATACACCGTCAGCTCTGAGTCATGTGGAATAAATTTAAAAAATCCCCACGGTGCCGCATGGGGATATTTCTGTAGCATGTATATAACGAGTATAGGGACGTTTCTGCTTAAAGTAGCTGTAAGTAACGTTTAGCGCACCCTGCTGAAACTATACACACACCAGCGGTGTTGAAAAGTCGAGCAGGTCTTGATCTGGAAAAGGGGCGGGGCTTATTCCGGATCCGCAAAAGTGTCGACGGAAGCCTGAAGTCGAGTGGAACATTGAATCGCGTCATTTTTCGGTAGCGACGGACGCTTTCAAAACACTGCTCCGTGAAACTTCGAAACGTTTATGAATCCTTTGTTTCGAATCAGTGGTTCGGAGCGCGTATCAAACTGGCCAAGTCACGTGATTCCGGTAAACGAGGCTTCGTTACGTCATTACTGTTTTTCGAAACGTTTAGAAATTTCCACGGTTCGCTGCTGGGGGGGGGGGGGGGGGGGGGTGTTGACCTCCAGGTGAACCAACGAACCAGTGTTTAATAGCCTATGTAATTTGAACTGTTCGCCGGTCAGTTTTATGATGTAGGTTTATATAAAACTGAAACGATTCAGTAGTGTTTGGACTGATGCACGGTCAGTGCTCACCTCAGGATGCCTTGTTAATCATCTGATGTGAAATCCCACCAAATTAATGATTTAAAAAGTAAAGAAGACACATCCAGATGTTGTGGGATATTACGTAGGCGGGAGAGAATTTGGACTGTTTTGCATTTTATTAATCCTCATTTTTCATGACCGAAATAACCTATAATTCTTCACAATGAGGAGCCTACAGGTTACAAAATCAAGCTCATGTAGCTGTCAGGTGTTAAAGCGCACCTTTTATGGATTTGAAACGTGTCTAATTTTGTTGTAAAGGTCTCATACAGTAGATTTACGTGCATCCGAGGTCAAAAAACACTTTAACGTGCTCATAATTTAAACTGCAGCATTACGTTTTTCCCCTCAGTGTCACAAACGACTCGTTCGATGATCCGTTCTAAAGGATTCATTCTAAACTCCTCCTTTCAGAGAGCATACTCTGCTCTGATTGGTCAGACCTCCCGGTCTGTCGTGATCGGTCTACCGCTGTCAGCGAGCAGCCGATGAAGACGAGAGGCGGGGCTTTTTGTTACAAACCTACGTAGGTTAGTACAGGAAGTAAAGTCTGGAATCACTAACGACTCATTCAGCTGTTCAGAATCGGTTCCTTCTTTCAGGAGTCGATAATTCCGTTCGTCGTGCGCTTTGATTTTTGAAACTTCGCAGATGTTTTTACGTTCACAAAATACGTATAGAACGCACTACACGAAAGGTAATGTTTGCAAAAACATAATAGGTGCACTTTAAAAACTCAACACATTTTTTAAAAAAACTAACAAAAACGCACACAACAATTTAAAAAAAAAAAAAAAAAAAAAAAACCCACACTAATTTATAAATGGCTCTTACAGCGATGTGGACAGGGACACTTCACCCAGGATTCGAACCCAAGGCATGCCAATCGTGAGCACTATCGTCTCCCTCACACACTTCCTTGTTTGATGCAAACACTCGCCAACGCTTGTCTGAATCGTTGTCAAGTGACCACTAGGTGTCACCATGTAGACGGGTTTCGAAGCTTTGACGACACAATACGGTACGTTTCAGTGCTCCACGAAGCCTTGCTCTGCCCACCACTACTCCTCGGTGTGATTTTGTGCCGACCGATGCGTGTTTTTCTCCCCAGAACAGTGAACTGTATAGTCAGCAGTATATATTACCTGTATGGGGATTGATCTAAAGTTAATGCGTGTATATACGCAGTATAACTCCTTTCAAAGGTAAGAAGTGCCGCTGTGTTTACCACTCGTGCCGTGATCGGCCGCGTCGTGTTGACGTCACTCGCCGAGCTCGGGGGTTGAGGAGACCGTCTCGTGTTTACGAGTAGGAATTCCGCTTCAAAATTCCGCTGAATTTTTGAGTTAGTTTGAGTTTCATCTAGCTTTGGCTCCGCCCACAGGTCGTCTGCATGTAACGTGTGATGACGCTGGGCAATATAATGATGGCATGAAATACATTTGAGTGTTGCATATATTTTTGAAATAAATAAATGTTAATGTTTTTTTGCTTAAGCTCCACCCACAAACAATCAGGCCTAATCAAATCCCAGAGACTTCCTGTTATGCACTCTAAATGGAGTATAACATTAATGTCTCTGTATAGTAGAAGTGAAGAAAGGATCCACCGCACAGCGATTTTATATATATGTATAGTGATTTTTGCGGGTAATCTTCTGCATGTTTAACATTCGCCTTTGACCCCTGACGTTATCGGACTGAATATTACAGATTTATCAGAGTTCCGCGAGGTTTTCTCCAAGGCTAAGCACATCGCCATCATCACCGGCGCCGGAGTGAGCGCCGAGAGCGGGCTGCCCACCTTCAGAGCGGCCAGCGGACACTGGAGGAAGTGGAAGACCCAGGCGAGTGTACATGCAATGAATTAATTTAAGCGTTAATTAAATCATACTTTGTTTTATTAATGTAGATGATTTTAATGATAATGAATGCAGCAAGTTGTGTTAGTTACTTAATTAGATTGTTAGAGTCAAGCTTAAAACACAAAGCTGTTTAATTTAAATATTAATGTTATATTATTGTTGGTTGGCTTGAGTATTATTATTATTATTATTACACCCTCACCCGTCACCTCACCATCTCCTTCCTCTCATGTCTTCGCTATGTTTTGTAGGATCTGGCAACCCCGCAGGCGTTTTCCCGCAACTCGTCGCGCGTGTGGGAGTTTTATCAATACTGGAGGGAGTTAGCGCTGAAGGCTAAACCCAGCGCTGCGCACGTGGCCATAGCCGAGTGCGAGGCCCGTCTCAGACAGCAGGGCCGCACCGTGGTGGTCATCACGCAGAACACGGACGAGCTGCACCGCCGAGCCGGCAGCAAACACATCCTCGAGGTCCACGGTGAGCGTCATGATAAATACACACCCACACGTGGTGTGATGCGGTGCTGACTCATCACATGCTGCTTTTACGTTAACTTGACTCAAGCTTGCGTTCTCTACCCAGTTTGTTCAGAAGGTGTTGATTGTGTGTGTGTGTGTGTTTTACAGGAAGTCTGTTCAGGACCCGGTGTCTGAGCTGCGGAGACGTGGACGTGAATCATCACAGCCCCATCTGTACTGCGCTGGAGGGTAAAGGGTAAAAATAACGAGCCCCGCTCAGCCCTCCTGCTTACTGCACTCAGCTGTTGCACTAGTTTAGATCAGGGATGTCCAATCTCTCACCCCCCCCAAATCGGGTGCAGATTAGACCACCTCAAAATACACGAGAGAGGGACGGACCGTCGCCAAAATGTTATTGTAGTGAGTTTAATTTTAGTGGAATACCTGCAGCGGGGTATCCCCTGACTCCTGTAGCTGTACGACTCAAGATATTCCTCAACTTCTTCTTCTTTCCAGCTCTTTTGAAATCGTTGCTTTTCACAGTGCGTCTCAGTCAGCCCCCTAGGTGAGGAATCAGTGTATGGCGTACACGAGTTGTGGCGCTGGTAAGGACCCTGTCTCACTACACGTCGGGACGCCGATGACTCGGTTTCCGGCGACACGACTACGTACTCGCATTGTAAAACCTCACCGCTGGCGTTCATCACCAACAGGCAGGACTGAGATCTTTCTACATTATATATATATATACGTCGTATAAATTTATCTTAATCACACACGTTTCTGTCGCGGTACTTCAAGCAGGATCGTAGGCTCGCTAGAGGATTTAAAAAAAATAATAATGAAACATTTAAAAGTCGTTAGTCTCAAACAAACCGTACACAGAACGTCAAATAAAGTTACAAATCGCTAACGTACTGTAAATAATCATGCGAGAGCCACGACAACGATAACAAGCTGCTTACATCTGTACACGACGTCGGCCGAGAGCTCGTCCAGCGTTTTTTTTTCTCGAGCCGAGAGTCGTCACAAAACATGACGTCATCCCATCGACGCTCCCTGGTTTCTGCAGTGCATTGTGGGATTTTCTATGGAGCGAACGTTTTTTTTCTAGGGAGGAAGGAATTCGCGATTGATACAGCCCTCAAAATGGCCGACTCCACGATCAGCGCCCTGACCACTGAACTACTGGGAGCTGATCGAGACGTACAAAGTTAACGTTGTGTTTTTTGTCTGAAATATTATTCAGTAAATGATAGAAATCTTGCAGTTTAGCTTGCTGTGTCACCACAGTCTGCTGCCACCTTCAGGTGAAAGGAGGAATTGCGACGCATCGATCGTGCTGTACGTCCTAACGGAGAAGTCGCAGTCAGTTAACATCCGTCCACGGCCTGCGTTTTGGTCCTGGGGCGGGATTTTGGACCCTCCTGGTTTAGATGTAAGTAGTTTAGATGTAGTTAAGTTCTGAAATTGAGCTCGATGCTTTTCATTCCTGTTACAGTGATCCGGATCCAAACTGCACTGAGGCCGATATTCCTGTGGAAAAGTTACCAAGGTATGAAACATGCTTAACATGGTTATAAACAAAACATTTCTACTACTATTACTACTACTAATAATGGGTATTGTTGTTGCTGTTATTGCTCTTTTTATTATGATTTATTAATATTTTTTTTAAACCAGGTTACATTAAGAATGAAAAATACTCAGCTTAATAAATAAATAATAATAATAATAAGAATATCAAAAATTCATACTAAATCGTTGTTTCTTTCAAACTGCTATACTGTATACTAACTTATATACTGTGTACATAAACGAAATATAAACTATCTAAAGTCTGACTGAATGCCATGTGAAATTAATTTGAGTGTTGCGTAAATGCCACATAAATTGTTAATATTTTTTTAAACCACCGATGAAGATTTTTTTGTGATGAAACAGTGAGGTTCTGTATCTAACAAACTGTAGAAATGATCTCTTAGGAAGTGCCAAAAAACCCCCAAATCTCGAATATGAGCACATCTATCCCATGTTTCTTATTTTGAAATTATTCTAAAAGAAATGTGATCATTTTGATCATTTGAAGAACGAAGCAAACATATATTTTCCGGGAGAATAAGTTTAACATGGTTTAGCTTTAGAAATAGATTTATAAATATTTAAAATAGTCACACTGTGAAAAATATTTTTAAAAACTTTTAACATTTGCAAATACAGTGAGTTGTAAAAGACACACGGCGCCAATGGATTTAATGACAGGAGCGATGTAATGTGATTAAAGCATGATTAATGTTCCCCAGATCACAGTCGAAACCCCACATGAAGCCCTGTGGTCATACACGAAAACACAGCATTGTAATACATCAGAGCTCCACTAGATGGCAGCATGATATTACACATGATGCTAAACTGCCCTGGAAAAGCACACTTACAAGCCCTTTTCACTCTTCCGTGTTTCTGCTGCAGGAAGTAGCCTTCACAGGATAATTTTACTTCCACAACATAAACAACAATAACGTCTGATTCGAACGCTGTTCATGGGACGTGTCAAAGCAAGAGGCTGAGATATCCGTGCAAGTAGAGTTTAAAGTAGAGCACATAAAGAGCAACCACAGTGAGTGGAAATGTTTCAATATGTGAGCGAATCTAATCGGACAGACTGCAGAGTTCGTGTGGATGCATTCATACCTCACCGATTGTTAGCTCACATTTTAGCCCAACTGTTTACTAGAAATACAGCTAGCTAACATTAGCTAAAGGATGCTATAGCGATAAACGTTACTTATGGATAGTGTTTGCCTATCCATTACGTTATCGCTTTGTAAAATGACTAAATGTGGTAAATGTGTGTGAGATAAAAATATAAACTATGAATATATGTTAACTATTAATAAATGTTAATAAAAGTAAATGAATGATATACATCCAAACTGAACCAAAAATGTAACACTCCAACTAACAAATAAAAATTGGGATGTCCAAATGGACTAATAAAAAAAACCACTTCAAATAACACAACAAAATTAGTAAGTGATAGTTTTTATTTGGCCTCTAGAGGCCGCTCTGGTGCCGTATAATGACAGCGGACCCTACTCAGGTCGACCTCTAGTGAAAAACATTTCTGTGGCGAGCAGTGGTGATGGTATACAATCAGCTGTGCGAATGACCACAAATCATTTTACCCCGTGTTTTATGTATAAATGCGTTTCTCATTTGTGATGTGACGTGCGAAGTTTGTAAAGTGTTTCACGACTAGAAGGTGCTAATGTGGAGGAAGCAGGTGGTGTTGTGTTTATGAGGTGCTGCTCGGTGCTGCAGGTGTGACGAGAGGGGCTGTGACGGTCTCCTGAGGCCCGATGTGATCTGGTTCGGGGAGACGATGGACTCGCACGTCCTCACCAAGGTGGAGAAAGAGCTGGACGCCTGTGACCTCTGCCTGCTGGTGAGATCACGCCTCCTCGCGCCGCCGCTCTTTAAACCCGGAGCGTCCGAGAGTGCTAATTGTTAACAGGGAGAGGTCTGCGTGTGATAAACCTGCTGCTCGGGTTGTGAGAAGTGAAATGAAAGTCCGTTTCAGCACAGGGGATTGATCCGGATTCCGCTTAATGAACCTTAAGCTCTACTCGGACGGCATTAGTTTAACCTGGAGTTAATAATGATGTGTCTCAGGGAATTTACTCATGCCCAAACCCACCAAGTCAGTTTTTTTGTTTTTAAACAGACTGGACAATACTGGAAGAATAACACAATCCAGAATTATTGGCACCCTTGCTAAAGATGGATAAAATGCTGCTTTGTTTTTACGGTCAGTTAGCTGAACATGTGAGAGAACTCTGAGATACTGACCAGAAGGTCAGGAGTTCAAGCCCCAGCACTGCCAAGCTGCCACTGTTGGGCCCTTGAGCAAGGCCCTTAACCCCCAACTGCTCAGTTGTATAAATGAGATAAATCGCTCTGGATAAGGGCGTCAGCCAAATGCCATAAATGTAATGTAATAATCTTCCCTTTGCTAAGATACTTCACCACAAAGGTGGTGCCAATAATTCTGGAGTGGACGGTATATTGACCGTATATCCCGTACAGTGAGAGAGAAGTTTTCACACTTTTTCCCCTCAGTATGGAGACTCCTCTGGGAAAAGTGTTTGCTCTTTTCTTTCACAAAAACTAGAAACCACCCCAAAACCAGATGAACTGAAACTAACAAAATATAGACGTGTTTAAAATAGACGTAGCAAAGAAATGACACTTTTTTTTTTTTTTTTTTTTCCCTCTCAATTCAATACTTGGAGAAATTGAATTCAAGATAAATATCAAGTTTACACCGTTATCCCCCGCACTCATCTTCTTTTACCGCTGTAATTTCAGGTTGGTACCGCGTCCGTCGTCTTCCCAGCGGCCATGTTTGCCCCGCAGGTGGCGTCCCGAGGCGTCCCAGTGGCGGAGTTCAACATCCGGCCGCGATCCCGGATGTCTCGATTCACGTGAGTCACGCGTTTGTTCAACTAGGCCATTAAAACACAGCATGATGATGGTGAAATGAACCATGGTGCATCACGAAGTCTACTGCCGAGCACCTTGCTGTCTGTGTTGACTTTTATACTCTGTATATACTGTCGCTATGGAGACGATTTGAGCAAAAATGATCCATATTATTGAATATGATCCAAACTGAGTGCCAACTCCTTGCTAGAGCTGTGCTCGTCAAAATGATGTTGGGCTAGTGCTACATTACTTTACGGCTCAGCCTGAAGTCGGCGTATTTAATGATTTGGTTTTATAGATTTTCTACACCAGACAGGTAAGTTCTCTTTATTTTGGAGAAGAAGGAAAAAAAACATTCAAAACTCAATTTAATATGGGAGGCGCCCCCTTCAGGTCGCTCTCTGGTATTAGTGTTGTTAATTACCTCTTGTAGCTCCGTCTCTGAGAACAGTTCCGGGTTCTGATAAATGATCAGTCGGGGTTTAATTAAAGCTATCTCAATCTTTGAACATCTCTCCGAGCGCCGATGAACCGGTCATTAACCACCAACGTTCAGTGAGCAGGTAAAGAGGGGGTTAGTTAGAGAAACAACCCCTTGGGACTTGGGACAAAGTGCTACATTTGGCAGAAACCCGACACTGAGTATCACACCTAAGGACGCCGTTCTCACAGCGAAGCACGGTGGTGGTTTTAGCATCACGTCGCGTTTCGCTTGGCTTTTTGCTTGCTTGCTTTGAATGACGCGCTCCTTACGTCCTTGAAAACCTCAAGCAACGACAACAAATCCGTTTTGTTTGCTTCCGTAGTCCATAGTTCATCTAGAAAAGAAAAAAATGTGTTGATACGGCAGCGGGAGTGATGTTACTGACGTTACCGTGGGGTTTCAGTTTTTATTTCCAGGGCCCGTGTGCTGAGACTGTCCCCGTCGCTCTCGCGCCTCACGAGTCCGAGCTGATGTGAGACTTCTCGGAGAGGAGGACGACCTTCGACCTGCGCAGGGGCCGCCGGTTAAGACTGCTTTTATACGTGCCGGGAACGGGAACCGTGCCGCGCATCGGTGTTTCCGAGAGTAACGGGGGGGAAGGTGTTTACGGAGTTAGAAAAGTCTCGTTTCCTTTCTGCTGCAGTGAAAGTGATCTCGTCACGCCGCAGTGTGCGCACTCGAGAGCTTGTGTAATTGATCTGATTATCAAAGTGTGAAAATGTAGAGCTATTTCAGGGTACAGGAACTTTCTCCTGCCTCCCTGAACCGTCGAATTTGCTGTTCAGTAAGACGGACAAGGACGTTCATTACGTTAAATGGTCTCGGATATAAACACAACCTTTCCAGCGTAAACAGATGGCGTGAGGGGATGATGTAGTTTAAGTTTGTGTATTTGACTCCACAGAATACTAAGAATAAACCGAAAAGCTAAAAGCATTAAAAAAAAAAGAACCTCACTCCAAAGGTGCCAAACACTCTTTTCTTTTCATCGTATATACATTAACTCTAAAAGTCATTTTCCACAGGATGGGGCAGAGAGAAAGTTAGAGGAAGTGTAGTGTATAGTCTTTAGAAATAATACATTTTCTGGGGTTTTTTTTCCCCCTTTCCTTTTGTATGTCTACAGAAGTAATAACTTCGTCCCTTTTTTTATTTTCTAAAAAAAATTCTTCCAAAATAACATTTTTTTTCCTTTTTTTTTAATGTTCTTTAGGAATTTACTTTTTTTTTTTTGTTAAAAAAAAAAAAAAAAATATATATATATATATATATATATATATATATATATATATATATATATATTCTTCAGAAATAATGTAGTTAATTTTTTTCTTTTGTTTTTTCCTCCTTATATTTAATAGAAATAATTATTTCCCTCATTTTTGATATTCAACTGAAAAAAACCTTCCTTTTATTTCTTTATGTTCATCAGAGATTGTTTTTTTTTTTCTTTCTTCTTTTGTGGCTTGTATTATAAACAAAACTGCTTGTTTGTGCTTTTAAGAAACCAAAGTGCCTCAATAAACATGACACATGGCAATCTCTCATCAATTTATTATTATTATTATTATTATTATTATTATTATTCTCTCTACAGGAGAGTTTTAAATCCAGCTGTGCTGGGAAATCTACACTCTGTTCCTGCCTCGCTTATAATTAATCGATCCCTCCAGGATTTCCCGATCGCAGAAATGAGCGCAAAACCGAGCGAATTCCGCAGTGTCCGGAGGAGCTTGCGATTTTTCAAGATTACCGCCGAGTTCCCGCTTTCCGAGACCGGTCGTGTGACATCATCACGCCGCAACACGCATTCATCCAAAGGCCCCTTCGATTCACGTGCGTCGAACATGAGTACAGCTAACAGGTCTCATTTTCAACGGATCATATTTTCCCAATTGCTGTCGTTTGTCGCACAAAAACTCGGCGTTTTTGGCGAAATCCTGCAGAAACTGATTATACGAATCGTAGTGACGAGCAGCAGTGCTTTATTTATCTACCTTCATCAGCATTTAAACAGAGATGCACGACAGTTCGATTGAAGGCCGTCTGATCATCCCAAATCCCGATGATAAGCCTCCGATTACATCTGCACTTTATTACATCGTCTCATCTCTCTCTCTCACCGGTAAGCTACTTTAAAAATAAATAAATAAATAAACCTGTACAACGATGCAGCTCGAGCTCACTGACGGCAAGTAAAAATCTCTCGAACGTGCAGACGCTTCGCTCCTCATTTGTTTCTAAAGAGACGCCCGTGGATAAAAGTGTAAATCTTCTCGCACAGCGCCTTCGGTGTGCTCGTTCTAACAGGTTATCTCTATAATAGTACCGATTTACACGGTGTCCAAAAGTTTGTGGACGCCTGACCATCAAGACCGTGCGCTTGGTGAGCATCCCGTTTCAGATTTAGTCCCTGCTGTTATAATCAGCTCCACTCTTCTGGGAAGGCTTTCCGGTAGATTTTGGGGGCGTGGCTGTGGGGATTTGTGTCCATTCAGCTATAAGAGCGTTCGGGACGTCAGGTACTGATGTTGAACTGCTGAGGAGGCTCCAGTTCATCCCAAAAGTGTTAACGATGATGATGATAATAATGATCGAGTCTTTATTGATCACATATACGTTACAGCAAATGGAAATTCTTTTCTTCACATCCCCCAGCATGTTAGGAAGTTGGGGTCAGAGGGCAGGGTGACAGCCTGGCAGTGCTGGGGCTTGAAACTCAACACACCATGTCTTCATGGAGCTTGCCTCTTAGTCCCAGTGAAGGGAAATTGTAACGCTACAGCGTACACAGACATTCTGTACAGTTGTGTGAGAACAGTTTGGGGAAGAACCACATATGGGTGTGATGGTCAGGTGTCCACATACTTTAGAACATATAGTGTACAATATATATATACTTTTCAAGACGTGAATCGGTATGCTGTTTCTTATCATACTGATATAATTAATGAACATTTAATATTTATATACGTCTGTGTGTGTGTGTGTCTGGCGCAAGGCAAGAGACGAAGGAAAGAAGACATTCAGCAGGCAGTTGGTTTGTTTCCTCTGTCCACACACACACACACACTCACTCTCACACGTGTGTACGGACCGGCCGATTCAGATTCGTGGAAAACTTTGTGGCTCACACTCCCGTTATTTAAAACAGAAGCACGGACTCCTGATGTATGGATTAACCGTAGACAAACAAAATCACCAAAGGTTTCTTGAGAATACGACACACACGACTGTTTATAGCCGCTATAACATACAGCGGTGCTTGAAAGTTTGTGAACCCTTTAGAATTTTCTAGACGTCTGCGTAAATATGACCTGAAGCATCATCAGATTTTCACACAAGTCCTAAAATCAGATGAAATGAACCCAATTAAACAAATGAGACGAAAAATTATACTTGGTCATTTATTCACCGAGGAAAATGATCCAATTTTACATATCTGTGAGTGGTGAAAGTGTGTGAATCTGGTGTGAGCCGCTTGTGCAGTAATAACTGTATCTAAACGTTTGGGGTAACTGTTGATCATCGGCTTGGAGGAGTTTTATCCCGTTCCTCAGTGCAGAACAGATTCAACTCTGGGATGTTGGGGGGTTTCCTCACATGATCTGCTTGCGTCAGGTTCTTCCACAACATTTCTACTGGATTAAGGTCAGGACTTTGACTCGGCCGTTATAAAACACTAACTTTACTCCTCTTTAAGCGTTCTGTGGTAGAACGACTCGTGTGTTTAAGATCGTTGTCTTGCCGCATGACCCACTTTCTCTTCAGATTCACGTCACAGACAGATGTCCTGACGTTTTCCTTTAGAATTCGCTGGTATAACTCATAATTCATTGTTCCATCAATGATGAAGTCGTCCTGGACCAGATGCAGCAAAACAGGCCGAAACCCTGACACTACCACCACCATGTTTCACAGATGGGATACGGTTCTTATGCTGGAATGCAGTGTTTTCCTTTCTCCAAATATAAACCAAAAATTCTATTTTGGTCTCATTCCTCCACAAACCATTTTTCCAACAGCCTTCTGGCTCGTCCATGTGATCTTTAGCAAACTGCAGAAGGGCAGCAATGTTCTTTTTGGAGAGCAGTGATGTTCTGCTTGTATCTCTGCCATGCACACCATGGTTGTTCAGTGTTCTCCTGATGGTGGACTCATGAACATTAACATTAGACAATGTGTGAGAGGTCTTTATTTGATTAGAAGTTCCCCTGGGTTCCTTTGTGGCCTCGTGGACTATTACACGTCTTGCTCTTGGAGTGATCTTTGTTGGTCTCCGCTCCTGGGGAGGGGAACACTGGTCTTAAATTTCCTCCATTTGTACACAACCTGTCTGACTGTGGATCGGTGGAGTCCAAACTCTTTACAGATGATTCTGTAACCTTTCACAGCCTGATGAGCTTCAACGACTCTTTTTCTGAGGTCCTCAGAAATCTCCTTTGTTCATGACATGATACACTTCCACAGACATGCGTTGTGAAGATCAGACTCTGATAGATCCCTGTTCTTTAAATAAAACAGGACGCTCACTCACTCACACCTGATCATCACCCCACTGATTACAAACACCTGACTCTAATTTCACCTTCAAATTAAACTGATAATCCTAGACGTTCACATACTTTTACCACTCGCAGGAACATTTTCCTCATCTTCTTTTAGGACCTTTTAGGTCATATTTATTTAGAAATACAGGAAATTCCGAATAACTGACTATATGTATAGTTGCTTATAATTGTTTGTGTCATAAAAAGTGGTGTTAGCAGAATATCTGCATGAGAAAAGAAAGCTTTTGTGGTTAATACGGAGGCTCGCTCTCCTATAGAGTGCTCATTAGTCTGAAGGCGTTAATTAGCTACGAACTGTTAAGCGGGTTTAAGCGGGGAGTTTAGCACAGTCGGTTCATTATCATGCAGCCGTGGTCTCGTAATGCCGAATCAGCTGGCTTTCCGGCAGCCCCGGATAAATATTTGCTCCGCACCCGAGTGAAACGAGATCAGACCTCCGTGAGACATCGGAGAAGGTTACTAACGTGAGAGGAGTTCGGCCCTGACAGACGGAGGTCTGTATACAGAGCTACGGAGGACCGGTCACAGGCTCTGCGTCACCTTAGAATCTACGATAATGCTTGAAAAGCAGTGGGTTATTGTTGTTATTTCACAAAGATGAAGGTATAGTCGTCGACGTGGTGGAAGGTCTCTGCGAGGAGACGCTCGTGTAAGCTTTGTGGAAGGAGTCTCCAGTGTCAGCGCGTCGTCACTGTAAGTCTCGCGCAGGAGTGGGAAGGATAGAGGAGTTCGCTGTGTTGCAGTAACACTGGATTAAGAGCGAGAGGAAAAAACGACGTGAAAAGTAATTGCAGTGTCGTACATTTTGTTCTCATCACGATAGATATGTGCAATATTTACAGTCTCGCTCTTAAATAATCAATGTTTTACATTTAAAATCCGAATCATCAACGCCATGTCTTCATTTCCTGTAGCTTTGTTAAATGTAAAGTAATACTGCTTTGCAGTGCTCCAGGCTGGAGTGGAGGGAGGAGACGCACGCAGCCTGCTGCTGATTCATTCCATCAGCATGTGCTGCTTACTGCTGCCCTTCCTCATCGCCTCCCTCCCTCACTCGACACGCCCGGATGAACAGATCCCACAGCCGCGCAGACCCGGCCCGGCCCGGCCCTCTTCCTTTCCTTCCTTTCTTCCTTCCTTTCTTCCTTCCTTTCTTGCTTCCTTTCTTCTTTCCTTTCTGTCTTTCTTTCCCTTCCTTCCTTCCTTCCTTCCTTCCTTTCTTCTTTCCTTCCTTCCTTTCTTTTCCTTCCTTCCTTCCTTCCTTCCTTCCTTTCTTTCCCTTCCTTCCTTCCTTCCTTCCTTCCTTCCTTTCGTTTCCTTTCCTTCCTTTCTTCCTTCCTTCCTTCCTTTCTTCTTTCCTTTCTGTCTTTCTTTCCCTTCCTTCCTTCCTTTCCTTCCTTCCTTTCTTGCTTCCTTTCTTCTTTCCTTCCTTTCTTTCTTTCCCTTCCTTCCTTCCTTTCGTTTCCTTTCCTTCCTTTCTTCCTTCCTTCCTTCCTTTCTTCTTTCCTTTCTTTCTTTCTTTCCCTTCTTTCCTTTCCTTCCTTCCTTCCTTTCTTTCCTTTCCTTCCTTTCTTACTTTCTTTCTTTCTTTCTTTCCCCTCCTTCCTTCCTTTCTTCCTTCCTTCTTTCCTTCTTTCCCTTCTTTCCTTTCTTCCTTCCTTTCTTCCTTTCTTTCTTTCTTTCTTTCTTTCTTTCTTTCTTTCTTTCTTTCCCCTCCTTCCTTCCTTTCTTTCTTTCTTTCTTTCTTTCTTTCTTTCTTTCTTTCCCTTCCTTCCTTCCTTCCTTCCTTCCTTCCTTCCTTCCTTCCTTCCTTTCTTTCTTTCTTTCTTTTTTTCTTTCTTTCCCTTCATTCCTTTCTTCTTTCCTTTCTTTCTTTTCCTTCCTTTCTTATTTCCTTTCCTTCCTTCCTTCCTTCCTTTCTTTCTTTTCCTTCCTTCCTTCCTTCCTTTCTTTCTTTTCCTTCCTTCCTTCCTTCCTTTCTTTCTTTTCCTTCCTTCCTTTCTTTCCTTTCTTTCTTTCCTTCCTTTCTTTCCTTCCTTCTTTTCCTTTCTCTCCGTCCGTCCTTCTTGTGGTGCTGATGAGTCAGTGCATCATCCCACCGGGCGTGCGTGTAGAAGGAGGACAGAGCCGGGCCTCTCCGGGGCGTGTAATTGGGTATGTAAAGAGAAGGGATTGTGTGGTCACTGGTTTGATGTAATACATAACCAATCACAGCACAGCGTGAAACAGACGGTGTGCTCACTTCCCTTCTTGATATGATTTAAATTCAAGTCGTGTGTGTGTGTGTGTGTGTGTGTGTGTGTGTGTGTGTGTGTGTGTGTGTGTGATTTTATTGTATATGGTTTACTCTTTTAAGTTTACTCTTGCTCTCGTTTTACACCAGGCGTGTGTCATGGTTCTGCCGAAATCGGAAAACCACATTACCCATCAGCCCCAGCCCGTCACACGACCAAGCCACGTGTCCCAACCACTTCACCTGCGTCTCCTTGTCACATTCCGAGAAAACGCAAAGTGTAAACACACTGGAGACTCCTTCCAAAACTGGTAAATAGACATCTTACAAAAACAACAATCCGCCTCTCTTTGTTAAGAACCAGAGTACGTGGAGCTGCTGCCACACACGTCCCCGTGTACGCCGTCACCATACTGTAGACACGATAACGCTCCAACTGGAAGGAGCGTGTTAATCTGATTCGAACAACTAACTGCTACAGACATCTAATCACCACCTCCCGACCAATCAGACTGGAGCATTCAGCAGCTCTGAAGTGTAAGTGGACGTGATCAGTATAGACGCCCCCTGGTGTTTAATTTCAGTCGTCGTGAAGGCCGAAGCCGGAGTTGAACGTGGTTGGAGGTGTCGATTTTTGTTGATGGTGTTCGTTGTCGGAGAGCGGAGTGTGTTAAACGCCTCGGCTCGGCCTCCTCCGTCCGTCTGTCGGCTTCGGCTCGGCTCAGGGAGAATAGGCTTATCTAGGTGCTGCTATTTATAGCAGCTATCAGTTTGCCACCTCGCGCAATCAGCTGGTGCAGGCTGTGGTAAACACACACACACACACTCGGAGAGAGAGAGAGAGTGTAAGTGTGTGTGCGTGCATGAGTAATCTCTTCCCCCACCCCCCACCCCCCTCACCTCTCCCTGAACCTCAATATTGCAGAGATCCGAGTCGGGC
>NC_030422.2:29850099-29867599 GCF_001660625.3 Ictalurus punctatus
TTTTGTTTTTTACAAAAGTGCAGCTTATACAGGACTCACGGAGAAACCGCGAAATGTATTAACCAAACGAATGTGTAATTATTATCAAACAAGCAAACGAACAAAAAAACAGATCTAAAATCAGATACAGCTACGGATATTTGAAGCACTAAACACATACGGATATGAAAAGCGACATCGTGTTACGCGCCTACTGTTAACTAGTACATACTACTACTTTCTAGCCGAGTCGTAGAGGTCCGAGCATTTTATAAACATTCGGATCTTCCTCTGCACATTCTACTCTGCTGCTCAGTATCTCAGTGTGTATGTGTGTGTGTGTGTGTGTGTGTGTGTGTGTGTGTGTGTGTGTGGAGAAGATCACAGGATGTCTTTAATCTGTCGAATTAAAACAAACCCAGTTGGTCATCTCCCTGAACCATCTCAACTAGACTGAAATGGCAGAGGGAATCACTAATCTGTCATCTGGCTTCAGAAAAGCGGACGCTCGTAGCGTTTTTAGCTCACTTAAGCTCCTTATCGTGCCACTGTTTGTGTTCTTCCATCTTGCAGCGCTGCGAAATAAACCGCAACCAAATGACACACAGAGGATGTGATGATGTGGCTGTGAATGCTCGCAGGATAGAAACCATCACTGAAATTCTAATGGTTTCTTTCGAACCATCAGCTGTTAAGCAATAGCAAATGGTTTCCATGACATAGTAGGAGGTGTTAAGGATGTAATGGTATCCGCTACACATTCTGTGTAACGTGGCACCAATAGAAGGCAACAGATTACCAGTAGAGACCCACAGGGACCATAAGAGTTTCCATCAAAACCATTACAGGTCAAATTATAACCTGCAGCACATCTACTGATGTGTACATTTCAGCTAGTTTGTATTTGTCATGCTAGCTAAGGCTAACAATGTTTTCCCACGATGATGATCCTTGATGAAAGAGGCACTGATTAACCCTCTACTGCACAAATGATTGGATTTACATTAAAAAAAAAATAAAATAAAATAATATTTTTATGGATTTTTATTGCTTAAATTACAACCCCAATTCCAAAAAAGTTGGGACGCTGTGTAAAATGTAAATAAAAACTGAATGCCGTGGTTTGCGAATCTCATCAACCCGTATGTTATTCACGATAGAACGTAGAAAACACATAAAATGTTTAAACCGAGGAAAAAAAAACATGTCTCAAAAAAGTTGGGACGGGGCAAGAAAAGGCTGGAAAAGTAAGTGTTAACAGGTCAGTAACAGGATTCGGTATAAAAAGAGTATCTTAGAGAGGCGGAGTTTCTCAGAAGTGAAGATGGGATGGAATCTGGATAGTAGCAGATGTTGCGCTAAACCTGTGTATACCTTTCAGCATTGATGGTGCCTTTCCAGATGTGCAAGCTGCCCATTCCATAGGCACTAATGCATCCCATACCATCAGAGATGCAGGCTTTTGAACTGAGTGCTGAGAAAAAGCCGGATGGTCCCTCTCCTCTTTAGTCCTCTTTAGTTTCCAAAAAGAATTTCAAATTTCAATTCGTCTGACCACAGAACATTTTTTCACTTTGCCTCAGTCCATTTTAAATGAGCTTTGGCCCTGAGAAGATGGATGCGTCTCTGGATCATGTTCACATATGGCTTCTTCTTTGCTTTAACCAGTGTTTATGGACGGTACAGGGAACTGTGTTCACAGACGATGAGTTCTGGAGGTGTTTCTGAGCCCATGCAGTGTTTTCCATTACAGAATCAGGCCTGTTTTAAAATCTGAGCCACTCATCATCCCAGCCTGTCCCTCAAGCAACCAAAACCTCACTGTACAGCTCGGCTCCACCACACTCAAGCCAACCATGATGGCCAGGAACCTTGGGGTGATTCTCGATGACAGCCTGACCCTTACAGACCATATCTCAACAACTGCAGGGTTCTGTAGGTTCATCCTCTACAACATCAAGAAGATCCAACGCTACCTCACCGAACACGCTACACAGATACTAGTCCAGACTCTTGTTATCTCAAAACGGGACTACTGCAACTCACTACTCTCGGGCCTCCCGGCCAGCTCCATCAAACCCCTTGAGATGATTCAGAATGCAGAAGCACGCCTCGACTTCAACCAGTCCAAGAGAACCCGTGTCACACCCCCCTTCATCTCCCTCCACTGGCTTCCTGTAGCCGTCCGCATCAAATTCAAGGCCTTGATGCTCACCTACAAGACCTTGTCAGGAACAGCACCCTCCTACCTCAACTCTCTCCTGAAGGCCTACGTTCCCTCTCGCAATCTGCGATCGATTAGCGACCGACGCTTAGTAGTGTCTACTCAGTGTGGCTCAAGATCCCTTTCAAGAACGTTCAAACTAACTGTTCCTCAGGGGTGGAATGAACTTCAACCTCAATCCGGACCACAGAATCTCTCAGCATCTTCAAAAAACAGCTAAAGACCCACCTCTTTAATGAACACCTAACCAACCCACAAAAAATAAATAAATAAATAAATTTACTCTGGCACTTACACCTCTACTCTGCACTTCGCTTCTTTTGGAACTCAATTAACAGATCTTGTACGGTAGCACTACTTGTATTGTTCTCCGCTTGATATATCGCTTTGCTTGTATTTTCTCATTTGTAAGTCGCTTTTGATAAAAGCGTCCGCTAAACGAATAACTGTATGTATGAATGGATGGATATATGTATGTATGTATGTATGGATGTATGTATGGATGGATGTATGTATGTATGTATGGATGTATGAATGGATATATATATGTATGGATGGATGGATGGATGGATATATGTATGGATGGATGGATATATGGATGTATGTATGTATGGAAGGATGTGTGGATGTATGTATGTATGTGTGGATGGATGGATGGATGTATCTATGGATGGATGTATGTATGTATGTATGAATGTATGAATGGATATATATATGTATGGATGGATGTATGGATGGATATATATATATATATATGTATGGATGTATGGATGGATGGATGGATGGATGTATGTATAGATGTATGGATGGATGTATGGATGGATGTATGGATGTATGGATGGATGGATAGATGGATGGATGGATGGATGGATGGATGTATGGATGGATGTATGGATGGATGTATGGATGGATGTATGGATGGATGGATGGATGGATAGATGGATGGATGGATGGATGTATGGATGGATGGATGGATGGATATATATATGTATGGATGGATGTATGGATGGATGGATGGTCGTTTCTTTGCACTCAGTAGTCACAAAGTCGCATTTTTGATTCACTTCTCACGCTGCAATTAAACATGTGAACCTTTGCACACTCACTCAGCTCTCAAAATGTGTTTGTTATCTTGGGCTGTTAATTAACAATATCATCTCCAAATCCTGACAAATATAATCATCGTCTTTGAAGCTTGGCGTCTGCCGTCTGCATGTGCAGGTAACATGTGGGGGAAATGTCCTTGCGAAAACAATGCTGGACGTCTCTGCTTGCGTTTTTACGTCCCTCGTACCACGGCACAACAGAAGAGCTTCTTCTTTATGGTCAGAAGAGCGTGAGTTCGAATCACGACCATGCAACAGCCATCCATAGTTCTCTAGGTGGGAGGGCATGCTCTGATTTCCCTGTCAATCACAGCGACTGTAGGTAATCGTAGCCGTCTGTGAGGTCATGTATGTGGAAGAGGGCGGATAGCGTTTTCCTCTGAGTGTGTTACATCGCAGTCTGATGCAGCATTAGCAGCAGCAGCAGATTGAAAACGATGCTGAGGAAGTGGATGTGAAAATACAGAGCAATACACCACATGTATATTTTGATCCTCTAAACGTATCTGCAGTCTTGTTACACAAAGCAGGAAGAGTCTCAGTGCTGTTAGTATGCGCTGCTCGGAAGGCATCACTGTGGGGTGCCAATACTTTTGGAGTGGAGTGTGACTCTTTTGCAGCTCGATCTGTATCTGAGCTCAGATGGACATATCCTGTGTATATGTGTGTGTGTGTGTGTGTGTGTGTGTGTGTCTGTGTATGTGTGTGTGTCTAGGCTTGTTGCTTTTTTCGAAGCTATTTTTGAAGCGGAGTGTCAGCTGTTGCTCCTCTGACAGCTCCATCCGACAAGCGCAGAACGGAAGAGAATAAAATGTGGGAGGGGGAAAAAAAGGAAAAGAAAAATGAAGCCAAGGAAATAGCTCAGATTTGATCTGTTGCGACATACACACACACACACACACACACACAACACACACACCTTCACCTCCCTCATTAGCACTCACTGTGACAGCGTTTTCAGTATATCGAGATCAGATTATTCGACTCGACCTGGCTAATGGTTCTTCTTCAGAACAGAGATGGATTTATTGGAAAGTATGGAGTGAACCAGCAAGAAAGAGAGCGAGAGAGAGAGAGAGAGAGTGTGTGTGTGGGTGTGTGTGTGTGTGTTTTCATACTGTCAGATGTCCTTGGGACACGCATCAGCGCTGATGGATCCCATCAGACCTGCCTTTGTTCTCGGTAGATGTATGCGGGCGGTGTGTCCGCAGATTTGACACTTGACCCCGGTCAGAAAGTCCACTGTTAATGCTGGGTGGACACACACACACACACACACACACACGCAGGTTCATAATCTATTCTGGTCAGACACTTGGGCTTTTGGCTAGTTTAAAGATGAAAAGTACACACACACACACACACACACACACACACACACACACACACACACACACGTTGTTGAATTCATCCAGACGTACCATGCAGTTACGTCAAAGTAATGAACGATGGAGTAAAATCCGTACCACTTATCCTACACAGAGTCGCAGGGGAGCCTGGAGCCTATCCCGGGGAACTCGGGGCAGAAGGCGGGGGACACCCTGGACGGGGTGCCAATGCATCGCAGGGCACAATCGCACACACTGACACACTACGGACAATTTGGAAATGCCGGTCAGCCTGAAAAGCATGTCTTTGGACTCCACGTATCCACGTACACAGGGTGGAGGCGGGACTCGAACCCCCAGCCCCGGAGGTGCGATGTAACATAATGAACAAACCATTTTGTGTTAAACTGTTTAGCGTGTTGTGATTGTTGTCGTGCAGTAGAATGAGAGAAGCAACACAAGTGACTTGTTACCTGACAGTGTTTATGTAAGTTCAGGTCGGTGTGGGGGAGGGGTAGAGAACACATGACAAATATCAGGAGGTATTTAGAGGCGTGGAAAGCGTTAGTGGAAAATTACTGGCAAGGACGATCTAACCAGGGACACGAGCTAGTACCGTTTTGATTTGGGGTCGTCTTCAACTGGCTAAATTCTTGAAAGAATGCCGTCTCTCTCGCTGTTCCTCAGCTGAGACTGTATTCGAGCCGTGAGAGCAGACAGGTGAGAGAGCTGCCCTACATTTCTGTCTCATCGGAACGGGGGGGAAAAAAAAGACAAACGTCAAAAGTGAGAGGAGACGAGACGAGTCGAGTAGTCAGCGGCTTTGTCCTCGATGTCCTGCAGTCCCAAAAGCGGCTCAGATGATCCCGGATCACTCGGGTGGGACTAATGCGTAGAGATAAAAAAAAAATGCCACAGCCAATTTAATCTTCCTCTCTTCCTGTGTCTCCTACTCGTTCCTTTTTTACACACACACAGGGCCTCAGCAGGCTGACATTCAGTATGGTGAAGAAGAATGACTCATATTTGCACAAGTCTAAATGAGCATGCGGCTTGTGGAGGAGAAATGACTGAGCTGCCCATCTGACAGCCGTTACGCAAAGATGAGACGAGACTGCATCAGCTAAACTGCGGAACTGCTGATCAAACAAAGTTACACACCTACTGAGACTGAGATCGTCTTGTGGCTTGGGCAGGATCGTATCATACCAACATACCAATGCTTTATAGATCACCATGAACAGGGATCTCCAGCTTCAAGGTGAACCCATATACGTAAATATCATTTTAGCTTTAATAAGCTGCAGTTTGACATCCAGAGGTCTATTGGAATAAAAAGATGTCACAATCGTTGCCATCTCCACCCCTTCACCTTCACCCTCAGCTTCTTTAGCAAGGCAGTGGTCGTCTTGGAGGTGTGTTTGGGGTCGTTATCATGCTGGAATACTGCATACTGATCATGCTCTGCTTCAGTATGTCACAGTACATGTTGGCATTCATGGTTCCCTCAATGAACTGTAGCTCCCCAGTGCTGGCAGCACTCATGCAGCCCCAGACCATGACACTCCCACCACCATGCTTGACTGTAGGCAAGACACACTTGTCTTTGTACTCCTCACCTGGTTGCCACCACACACGCTTGACACCATTTGAACAGATAAGTTTATCTTGGTCTCATCAGACCACAGGACATAGTTCCAGTAATCCATGTCCTTAGTCTGCTTGTCTTCAGCAAACTTTCTTGTGCATCATCTTTAGAAGAGACTTCCTTCTGGGACGACAGCCATGCAGACCAATTTGATGCAGTGTGCTGTGTATGGTCTGAGCACTGACAGGCTGACCCCCACCCCTTCAACCTCTGCAGCAATGCTGACCGCACTCATACGTCTATTTCCCAAAGACAACCTCTGGATATGACGCTGAGCACGTGCACGCAACTTCTTTGGTCGACCATGGCGAGGCCTGTTCTGAGTGGAACCTGTCCTGTTAAACCGCTGTATGGTCTTGGCCACCGTGCTGCAGCTCAGTATCAGGGTCTTGGCAATCTTCTTATAGCCTAGGCCATCTTTATGTAGAGCAACAATTCTTTTTTTCAGATCCTCAGAGAGTTCTTTGCCATGAGGTGCCATGTTGAACTTCCAGTGACCAGTATGAGGGAGTGTGAGAGCGATGACACCAAATTTAACACACCTGCTCCACATTCACACCTGAGACCTTGTAACACTAACAGGTCACATGACACTGGGGAGGGAAAATGGCTAATTGTGCGCAATTTTGACATTTTCACTTAGGGGTGTACTCACTTTTGTTGCCAGCGGTTTAGACATTAATGGCTGTGTGTTGAGTTATTTTGAGGAGACAGCAAATTTACACTGTTACACAAGCTGTACACTCACTACTATACATTGTAGCACAGTGTCATTTCTTCAGTGTTGTCACAAATGTCAGGGGTGTACTCACTTTTGTGAGATACTGTATATACACAATTATACATATGCATATATATACATTATACAATCTTATACTAAAATACTAAAACACATATTATAATTAAGTTTTATGTAACCATGTCACAGAAGACATGCAAGCCTGAAGAGATGAGTTTTTAAAGAACTTTTGAAACGGATTCACAGTTGCGCATGTGATGGGGAAGTGAATTCCAGAACTCAGGGGCAATGTGACTAAAGGCTCTTCCACCCACGGTGTGAAAGTTCGTGTCTGGTATTGCTAGTAGACCTGCTGAGGAGGATCGCAGTAAGCGAGGAGGTGTGTAGTTCTCTAAGAGGTTAGTGAGGTGAGTGGGAGCATGGTTATGTAGGGCCTTAAATATGAGAAGCAGAGTTTTGAATTGAATTCGATAGGCAACAGGAAGCCAGTGATGATGGATGAGCAGAGGTGTTACATGGATGGTTGATTTGGAGCATGTAATGATCCTTGCTGCAGCGTTTTGGATTATAGGGAGCCGGTGAAGTAGATTATTAGGGATATCAGACAGGATGGGATTGCAGTAGTCAATACGGGATGTAACCTAAGCATTGACCAAGACTTCTGTGCTGTGTTGAGTGAGGGATGGGCGTAGTCTCGCAATGTTCTGTAGATGGAAAACGGCACTGCGTGAAATAGTGTTTACATGTGCAGCGAAGGAGAGAGTGCTATCTAAAATGACACCAAGGCTCTTAACGTGAGTGGAGTAGGGTACGGTGCAGCCACCAATGTAGAGGGAGAAGGTGTTCATCTTTGCCAGTGCTGTTTTAGAGCCAACAAATTAGCGCCGTTTAATTTGAGATAGTTCTCAGATAGCTTCTATTTTTCCAATTCACAAACTTTTTTGAGTTGTAGTTGGGATGGACAATTTTGCTGAGACCTGGCAACCCTGCTCGTGCTCAGCAACTTGAGAAGTATGATTGTTGGATGTCACTTTGTCCATCCATCCATTTTCCATCTTACACAGGGTCACAGGGGAGCCTGGAGCCTATCCCGGGGAACAAGGCGGGAGAACACCCTGGATGGCGTGCCAACCCATCGCACCGCAGGATGTCGCTTTATTGAAAACCGAAAGTTCAGAAACATCCCTGCTGAGTAACACTGTGTTAAAACTTGTACATAAATGGAAAGGAAATACATGTTTACCATATCATATCTTCATTTAAGCATCGAGTAATCATTTGTAACCACGCTGTCTAGGTTATGGGGAGTGGCATCATTACTGTATCCCCTGACACCAACCAACACTGCCCTTGACTTCTTGAGTTCTTCTCTGACTAATCCCTTCTTTATCCAGTCACTGACATTTGGTGGATGGCCTCCTCTAGGCAGAGTCCTCTAGGCTGCCATATATATACATATATATATATGTTTTTTTAATGACCAATCCTAATTCCCAGAACTTTGCCCCAGACATTGTCATTTGTCTTCATGATGTTTGCTTAGGTAGGTTCTCGAAATGCTGGGTTCTTTCAGGAACAAGTGTATGTATGAAGATTATGGGATGTTCTGTTCAACTTTCAAATGATGTCACTTCGTATTGGCAAATGAACTAATGTAGAGGTTTCACAGTAATGGGGGTGAGTACTATATTGATTTTTATAGAGTACTATGAGTACTATATTGATTTTTCTCCATAATGTGGGAAACATGCGTTGAAGGAGGTGAATATGTACACGGTGCACACTAAATAACAAACAGTTTGTAAGAAGTCATTAGCAAATGTTCCTCGTTAGTGACTGCTAGCCTACGGAGCCTACTTGTCTGCCGGGTACGTAGGAATATATAATGAATAACCCGGATATGTAATCGTTTTTGTCTTAGGCGTCTGGGCTATTGATTCGTCCACCCCTGATGCGATATGGATAATCTTGCGTTAATGGTTCTTAGATATGGAACAGGTTCTAAAATTACCCTCCAGTCTCTCTTGCCTTAGCGTCACTTCCCCGATTGTTTGCTTTCAGTCTGGAGTTGGAAACACTTTCTCATCCAATGACCTGCTCCTTTTGCTCTTAGTAAGGCTCATACCTCTGTGATGTTTCAGACCTTTCTGCTGTGGAAATACTATTATTGTCTTCATAATAACATGTGGGTGATGATCGACCCATACTCCTCAATAATGGTGTGATACACGTTGGCTGCAGCATCTCTGAAAACGCTCCAGTCGGTCAGATCGGACTTTATTCTTTACAAAGGCGTTAAACCCGGAGGCGTCAACATCGCTAAAAAGAAAATCGTAGCAGGCGAAAAGAATAAACAGGACGTCATTGCAATAAATCTAGTTACGTAGGTGTTAAAAGCTTTTAGGTATGTAAAGTACTTTGTGTGTGAAATGCCTGATAATTCAATCAAACAAGCAGTCTTGTTTGTTTTTTGTTTTTTTAATTGGCTCACAAGATGCAAGGATTCACAAATCAAAATTCACCTAGACACAATGTCAGAACAGAGAGAGAACGCGCGCCTGTCCCGTCCTTTCCCCTTCAGTGAACTGGCTTTTCCACCTGGTGGATGTGATTTGCATTTGATTTCTTCTGAAACAACAGCATACTATTTTTTTTTCCTTCTTTTTGTCCCAATCATGTACAACAGTATAATAGTATCCACTAGACATAACATACCACCAATAGAAGGGACCATTACAGTTTCCCTTAAAAGCAATACAATTCCCGTTATAACCATTACAAATTCTATAACGGTTTTTATTGGGGTTTTTGTTGTTGTTGAGTTTTTTAAGCTGTATTATCTATTCCAGCGACTGATTTTGACGTGTGTGTAATGCTCTATTGCTACGAAATGTATCAAGAAAAAAGGACACATCTAAGGAATGTTCCGCTATCTGGACTTCATTTTATATGTAGTACCTTCACACACTACAGTACAGAGATATACCACCGTCACTGGATTTGGTTTCCACTGTGTATAAATAAATGGCTCTTACGTGATTACCTCCTCTGTTGTGCCTTTCATTCAGCCGGTAAAAATAGAATGAAAAGACTTTCTCACTGTGTAAATGGGGAATTCAATATCTACATTTAAAAGCTTAAATGTCTGGTGAGGTAGGTTTTTTTTTAAAAATATATCTTAGCAAAACAAAAAAAACAAAAAAAACCCACACAAGCTCCAAACTGCTCAGCTGGACTCGCCACATGAAAGTGTCTGATCATTTAGCACCGTGGCTCATTGTGTTTTTGAGGGAAACAAAGGGCTTAAAATACGACAAACGCTGAATATGTGAAACACACAGCCAGGCTGTAAGCGTAATAAGATCTGTTCGCTGTCTTTCTTCATATCTTTGAGCAACACGTCGTCCTATGGAGGATGTATTTCAGAATGAGTTTGCATGAGCATTTATGTGTATTTATTTGGTGTATTATTTGACTTATCTCTACACAGCAGCTGCTGGAGTATTAGACCATGAGGCAGGACCACAGAGGACCAGTGATGACACTTCTGGGTCCTGAACTCACAGTGGTCAGCTGCCTGTTTGTCTTTGTCCAGCAGTGCGCGGACTCGCTTGTGGATGCTGGCTGAGGAACAAGACGCAGAAGGAATTCTTGATCTGGCACTGGTGGAGCAGTTCATCACATGCCTCCCAACCGGGCCTCTACGGGATCAGTGTTCCATCAGGCTGCCTGCACTGGGTCAGGAGGACACGGGGAGTGGGGAGTGGGGAGTGGGGAGGGATTTTCCTTTGGAGCAGTTGCGTGTAGAGACCCTGTGACACCCTGATGTTCGCAGGTGGTATGCGGCATGTCGTAAATGCCAGCCAGCCCAAAAACACCACTGTACCATCTTCCATTTGAAAGGATGGACCTCGTCAGACACCCACACAGAGCGACCGAGAGAGAGAGAGAGAGAGAGAGACATGCAAAGAGTGAGACAGAGAGAGAGAGACACAGAAAGAGAGAGACGCACACAAAGAGCGAGACAGAGAGAGAGAGGCATACACAAAGAGAAACAGAGAGAGACACAGCGAGAGACACACACACAAAGAGTCAGACTGAGTGAGAGACACAGAGAGAGACACACACAAACACAAAGAGTGAGACTGCGAGAGAGAGGCACACACACAAAGAGTGAGACTGAGAGAGAGACAGAGAGAGACACACACACACAAACACAAAGAGTGAGACCGCGAGAGAGAAGCACACACACAAAGAGTGAGACAGAGAGAGAGACACAGAGAGAGACACACACACACACACACAAAGAGTGAGACTGAGACAGAGAGACACAGTATGAGACACACACACACACACATAGAGAGAGACTGAGACAGAGAGAGAGAGACAGAGAGTTAATCACGAATGGTTCTTATAATCTCTTGTCTATATGAAGCCGTTATCGAGTCTTCTCCGGACGCAGTGCGGGGCGCTGCGTGTGTAAACTCGTGTCCAACCGCAGCTGTTGGTCTCGTAACTCATTAGCGCAGCTTCTAAACGAGCTGTTATACATGGTCTCAGAGTTCTGAGCACGCGCCTGTGTTGGAGAAGGTAATTAACTGCGTTTTACCCGTGCGTGTAAGACTAGCACCAGGAGCGACAGTGACGATGTGATGATCTCTGGCTCTGTGAGGAGGCGTGATGACTCAGCTGTTCACGCTCTGTGTGTGTGTGTGTGCTGTGAGTGCTGTGTGAAGGTTAACCACGAAGACCAAGCGCTGCAGGGATTCTGAATCCGCCGCAGGTTTCCCAGGTTTCCGATGCGGCTGCTGAACGCGGCAGGGGGTCGTGCTGGAGTTTCTGCTGGACTCGGAGCGGTGTCAGGGTTACCAAGCGCTCTCTTTCTTCACAGTCTGCGTCGTTTCTTTGTTTTTGTCTTGTTTTCTCTTCGGCTCTGACCTAGTAAAGATTTGTGTGTGTAAAAAAAAAAAAAAAAAAAAAAAAAAGCGTGAAAATTTCATAATAAAAGTACATGTTTATTTAGTAACAGGGTTTCTGAACAATTGCAGGTGCAAAGTTTCCGGGGGTAACTGTTAGTCTGTAGTCTGTAGTTGTTGTTTATTTGTTATATATATATATATATATGTATATATATGTATTGTTAATCAGTCCCTCCAGGATGTAGCGATTTTTGCGATCGCCGAAATGAACACAAAATCAAGCGAATGCCACAACACGCTTGCGATTTCTCAAAATTTCCGTGGACTTTCCGCAGATTCGGGCCAAAATGCGCCATGTGACGTCATCACAACACGCGTTCATCCCAAGCCCTTTTCGGAATACAGCTAAACAAGAATACAGCTAAAAGCTCTCGTTTACCGACGAGCATCGAATGGTTTTTAAAATTTTTCTCCGAAAAGCGCAACAAAATCGGATGTTTCTTTCGGCCGCAAGGATCAGAGAGGAACAATTTCCTAGGACTGCTCCTAATAGGAAGCACCGTGTTTTTGCAAACATTAAATGTAACTGCAAACGGATAAAAAGTCGTACTCGTTGACAAATGGCGGCGGTGTTATAAGACGAATAACACACTACACGACATGCTTTTATTGGAAAATAATCAACTTCAGGGTGTTAACAATGACACAACTTCATCCGTGATTATTTTCCTATAACAGCACAACCCCAAGCACGTTACTCATAACTGAGGTGAATTCCAATCGTATTGTAAGGAGATATTGATAAATGTGTGTGTGTGTGTGGGTGTGTGGAGTGTTAGGTTTTTGTCGCACAAGTTTTTATCGGTATTTTTGATTCAGACGAATTTCCTCGACGAAGCCGTAGTGCTGACCGAAAGCATTCGGGTTACGCGCTGCTGTTGTCAGCGGCGTGAAAGAGATTAATCACGGCGCTTTGTTTCTTTTCGTCATCCCAGTCAGCGAACCGACTCGCGCTGACGTGGCCGTGTCTGATTGCTCGGACGCGTCCAGAGGACCTGACGCTGCGTTTTTGGGCTTCCGTTATTACGCGGTCGCAGAAGTAAGACGACTAAAAGAATGGAGCGCTTCCTGTCGAACGCATTTGTATATATTATATTTCACAACATTTGACACCAATAAAATACAAATGTCAAAAAAAACCCAAAAAAAAAACATAATTATTTCTCTCTCATTCTTTGTTCTGTCTTTGAACCAGAAAGGAAAATATATATATAAATAAATAAATAGTATACACACACATCCACCTGTCTTTCTCTTTTCCTTCCTCGCTATTTCACACCTTTGGAAGTGCAGGGATTATTTATAGTATCCTTTAAATGCGCCACCTGAAGTCAACGAGAGTGAAATTCCCAATCCGGTACTACAGTGAGAATGAAAGAGTGCACACGTAGCTGTCCTGCTAGAACACACCACACTAAAGGCTTTAACGGCGTATTTACACCCTGTGTTCAATCTCACGATCTCATTACGTCCTCCGGTGTTTCCGATCTCAGGACATTTTTATCGCCCCCCCCCCACACACACACACAAGGCGTGGCCGAACACGAATACAGAGCGATCCACGCTCGTTATATCGTGTTTCCTGGAGACAATGTGCAAATGTATGAGACTTTTCATTGACGATTATTTCGATACTTTGTAAATCCCTCTCACAAACGCATGACAGCTTGTTTATGGTGATTAGGCGTCCATGCTTAGCGTTGTCATGACTTTGTTCACATTAGAAGTTTTACGTATATACACACACACACACACACACACACACACACACAAAAAGCCTCCTTCATATGTTCTTTGTGTTCGGGTATACTTTTTGGGATTTAGGCAGGACCCAACAGCAGAGGGTTTTCCTGACAGATCCAGTGGACTGTTATTTTTGATGAGTGTGTGTATTAAAGGGGTAAGTGTGTGTCCCTACACTGTGTCCCTACACTGTGTTCCTACACGCTGTTCCTTCACTGTGTTCCTTCACTGTGTTCCTTCACTGTGTTCCTTCACTGTGTCCCTACACTGTGCCCCTACACTGTGCTCCTACACTGTGTCCCTACACTGTGCCCCTACACTGTGTCCCTACACTATGCCCCTACACTGTGTCCCTTCACTGTGTCCCTACACTGTGTCCCTTCACTGTGTCCCTACACTGTGTCCCTTCACTGTGTCCCTTCACTGTGTCCCTACACTGTGTCCCTACACTGTGTCCCTACACTATGCCCCTACACTGTGTCCCTACACTGTGCCCCTACACTGTGTCCCTACACTGTGTCCCTACACTGTGTCCCTACACTATGCCCCTACACTGTGTCCCTACACTATGCCCCTACACTGTGTCCCTACACTGTGTCCCTACACTATGCCCCTACACTGTGTCCCTACACTATGCCCCTACACTGTGTCCCTACACTATGCCCCTACACTGTGTCCCTACACTGTGTCCCTTCACTGTGTCCCTACACTGTGTCCCTTCACTGTGTCCCTACACTGTGTCCCTTCACTGTGTCCCTACACTGTGTCCCTTCACTGTGTCCCTACACTGTGTCCCTACACTGTGTCCCTACACTGTGTCCCTTCACTGTGTCCCTACACTGTGTCCCTACACTGTGTCCCTTCACTGTGTCCCTACACTGTGTCCCTTCACTGTGTCCCTACACTGTGTCCCTTCACTGTGTCCCTACACTGTGTCCCTACACTGTGTCCCTAAACTGTGTCCCTACACTGTGTCCCTTCACTGTGTCCCTACACTGTGTCCCTTCACTGTGTCCCTACACTGTGTCCCTACACTGTGTCCCTTCACTGTGTCCCTTCACTGTGTCCCTACACTGTGTCCCTTCACTGTGTCCCTACACTGTGTCCCTTCACTGTGTCCCTACACTGTGTCCCTACACTGTGTCCCTACACTGTGTCCCTTCACTGTGTCCCTTCACTGTGTCCCTACACTGTGCCCCTACACTGTGCCCCTACACTGTGCTCCTACACTGTGTCCCTACACTGTGTCCCTACACTGTGTCCCTTCACTGTGTCCCTTCACTGTGTCCCTACACTGTGTCCCTACACTGTGTCCCTTCACTGTGTCCCTACACTGTGTCCCTACACTGTGTCCCTTCACTGTGTCCCTACACTGTGTCCCTTCACTGTGTCCCTACACTGTGTCCCTTCACTGTGTCCCTACACTGTGTCCCTACACTGTGTCCCTTCACTGTGTCCCTACACTGTGTCCCTACACTGTGCCCCTACACTGTGTTCCTACACTGTGTCCCTTCACTGTGTCCCTACACTGTGTCCCTTCACTGTGTCCCTACACTGTGCCCCTACACTGTGTTCCTACACTGTGTCCCTTCACTGTGTCCCTTCACTGTGTCCCTACACTGTGTCCCTACACTGTGTCCCTTCACTGTGTCCCTTCACTGTGTCCCTACACTGTGTCCCTACACTGTGTCCCTACACTGTGTCCCTTCACTGTGTCCCTACACTGTGCCCCTACACTGTGTCCCTACACTGTGTCCCTACACTGTGTTCCTATGGATAAATGGATATGGAATGGATAAATAATTCAGTTAATAAGTGAATAAATGAATTATTTATATATAATATATATAAATATATAAATGAATGAAGGAGTGTGTTAATAAATGAATAAACAAGTGAATGAATGATTGAACGACTGAATGTGTTAATAAGTGAACGAATGAGTGAATGAAAATGTAACTGAATGCATGAGCACATGAATGAATGAATAACTGAATGAGTGAAGTAATGAATAAGTGAATAAATGAGTGAATTTTGTTAATGAGTGGGTAAAGGAATGACTGTGTTCATATATATATATGTGTGTGTGTGTGTGTGTGTGTGTGTGTGTGTGTGTGTGTGTGTGTATGAATTAAATGAATTTAATTAATGAGTGACTAAATGAATTACTGTGTTAATCAATATATGTACGTGTGTATGAATGAATGTGTGTATGAATGGATAAATAATTCCATTAAGAAGTGAATAAATTAATTATCTTGTTTTATATATATATATATATATATATATATATATATATATATATATATATATATATATATATATATATATATATATATACAAATGAATAAATGAATGAATGGATGAGTGTATTAATAAATGAATAATTAAGTGAATGAATAAATGAACGAATAACTGTATGAGTGAATTAATTAATTAATGAATAAGTGAATGAATGAATGAATGAATCAGTGATGAGCGAGAGAATGAATGAATGTGTGTATGAATGGATAAATAATTCCATTAATAAGTGAATTATTTTGTTAAATATATATATATACACAAATGAATGAATGAATAACTGGATGAGTGAATGAATGAATGAATGAATAAGTGAATGAATGAATGAATCAGTGATGAGCGAGAGAATGAATGAATAAATTAAGAAGTGAATTTAAAAAATGATTGTGTTATTAAATGTATGTATGAATGAATGAATGAATGAATGAAGGAATGAAGGAATGAATGAATGCATTGTGACTGAGTGAATGAATGAATGATTTAATTACCCAGTGAATATACCCTGGATCACATGCCAGTCAATCACTGAGCACCATGCACCCACGCACACACACACACACACACACACACACACACACACACACACACACACAAGGGCAATTTATCGTCGCCGGTACACCTTCTGGCGTGTTAAAGGGAGGTGGAAGAAACCGGAGAACCCAGAGGAAACCCACACGGACCCAGGGAGAACGTGTGAGAGGGTAACTCGAGTGCAGGGTCGAACCAGGGATCCTGGAGCTGTCGTATCCTGATTTCATTTCATACTGTTCTGATATTATTTAGCTGTGTTTTCTAATATTTTATTTAAATATCTCTGAATAACAAAAATGTAAAGTCTGCTATGATCTGTATTTTTGCACAGATTTTATTTTGGAATGTACTGACGATATGTGGGAAAAGTTGTTGTTGTTGTTGTTGTTGTTGTTTACACTGATACAACAGTATAACATGTGATTAAATGTGATTAATGTAAGGATTATTTCATGAACTCGTAAAATAAGAGAAGAATGTATTATTGCGCATGACTGTGGTCTTGTGCAGCTGTGTCTACTCTCAGCTGTACACTTGTAGCTTGTAACTGTTGCAGTGCAGCACTCTCTTACTCATTATAATACAACAGAGTGATATGCGGTCACGTGGAAAAGATGTGAAGGAGCATTGCTCCATGTCATGCCCTGAGTACGGTGTCTCTGCAGAACAACAACAACAACAACAAAAAAAAGCGTTTTCAAATTATTGGACGTTTTTCAAACTCTTAACCTGATTTGTTAAGATAACCCTAACCCTAACCCTAACAGTAGTAGATTGGATGGTTGAAGAACGCCTGTCCGGTCTGAAGACGCCCACTGATTGGGAAACGCCCATTTATGTTCCGCAGAGACCCAGATTAACACGTGACACCAGTGTGAACGGTGTGTGTGAATTACGTGGGAGAATACAGTGGTTGGGGGGG
>NC_030422.2:29877599-29880099 GCF_001660625.3 Ictalurus punctatus
TTAGGCGCGGAATGGCAGTGCATTTGACTAGTGAAAGAGGCATTCAGTTTCAGCCATGGTTAAACTAGACCAGCTTTGGTGCCATAAACGTCAGATGCATGAACCGCTAGAAACCAAGATGTCTTTGTTTTTCTAACAAAAGCAGGAAATCCATTCACTCCCTTGAATCCTTTCACACTGTGTAGGGTTACAACCAGGAAACTGACATCCTGATATTTCTGCCCGATTTTCAAGCGCTTGTCAGATTCACGATTCTCCGATTCTTCTTGAAAACGTTCAGGATATTAGTTTTGACCCACCCAGATCCACTATGCTTACGGTCATTGTCCTGTTGAAAGATGAAATTCTTAAACTCAATCTCAAGCGCCAGGATTTCTTCTACGATCGCCCTGTGTTTGGAACCGTCTATCGTGCCCTCAAGCCCGACCAGTTTCCTGGTCCCTACTGATGAAACGCATCCCCACAGCATGAACGCTACCGCCACCATGCTTCGCTGTGGGATTGGGGTTCTCAGGATGATGTGCAGTGTTGGGGTTCTGGAAAAACAGGCTAAAATGTTCAGACCAAAGCGTCCTTTCCAACATGTCTGCCGAGTCTGGATGTTGTTGTCGTCGTTGTTGTCGAGTGTCCAAGCGTGTCTGGTTGTCCGATCTGAGCTTCTCCCAACTCAGCTGTAGATTTCTCCAGCTCCTTCAGAGTTATTCTCGACCTCTTGGTGGTTTATCTGACTGATCCCTGTTCACCAGGTCAATGAATTTTGGTGGACGGCCTCCTCTTAGAGTCGTGGTTGTGCCGTATTCTTGATATGTTTTAATGATGGATTAAATGCCAATCAGTCTGGAATATCTTTTTATAACCAAACCGTAACCAGGAATGTCCAGGACTTATTTTTTGACTGCTTGGTCATCATGATGTAGTTTGCTTAGGTATGTGTCTCTAACAAATCCTGGGTTCTTCCAGGAATGTGATCTGAGATCACACGACACTTTAATTGCACCGGCTTGGGCTCCACCGAAACTTTCACGGCACCCGGAATGAATACTCATGCGATCACGTCCTTTATGTGATTCCTTTTGGAAATAATATCTCAGAGTGTATTGATTTCCCCCCACCCCCTACTTCAATATTATGAGTCAGCTTGTGTAGAGCCGTGGCATAAAATCCCAATGAAGTCCATTTCGGTTCCGAGTTGTAACACTACAAAATGTGGAAAAGTTCAAGGGTGCGAATGTTATGCAAGACACTGTACACGACCTGATGGTGACCCTCGTTCAGACGCTCAGTCACGTCCTCGTTCCAGCGCACTTTCAGGCAATTGAAACTCAATTCACGCTTAGAATTATACTCTACTTGTACTGATATTAACAGCATGTGCCGAAGGCCGAACTTATTTCCGTTTCATATCCTCAGTTCATGCCAACCACACACACACACACACACACACGAAATCCTCCCATCCTTCCCACGCAGACAGATTTGGAATAAGCCATTAGAAAAAGATTCCTCCATCCTTACGCAACACACGGAAACGGGCCACCTCATTCACTTCTCAATGCTTTGTCATTTTTACGGCATCTGTGTCATGTCAGCGAGAAGCGAGGGTCATGACATAAAACTAAAGAAAACAGACACCAGATTGATTGTCTTGCTGCTCGTGGATTAAAATATACGGACAGGATTTTCTGCTGGGAAATCGCTTCAGGGTGAGTAATGCCAAAGCAATGATTAAAAAAAAATAAAATAAAAAGGACGCTGAGATTTCCAACTACGAAACGAAGTAAACGAATAACAATCGATTGCCCGAGTTGTGAAAATGAGTCGGATCTCGAGGGCAGGAAAGACTTCACGCTCGTTTCTGTGTTTGGGCTGAAAGTGGAGTTGATGCAAGCACATGGCTTATTCTGATTCGTACTTTGCTGAAAAAAACACAACAAAACCAAACAGTTATGTCACCTGCGATGAAATGTAGCCCCGCCCACTACAAATTCGCACAACGGTGTTAAATTCCCAGTTCTATATTTACGCTTGTGTTTATTTATCGTGCCCAGTTCGAGCCCACAGCTGCAGGGGAGCGTGTCAACCCTGAAACGACTCATGAATCATAAACGAACAGAACAGAAGGCTCGGAGTCTTGTCCAGTGCCGTCGAGCACTAACTCTGCCCCCTTACCAGCTGCCTGGAATCCTTCTCTTCCTGATCCCTTTATCTCCCGCTCTTCCTGTTTCATCCTCGGCCTCTGCGGAGGGTGAGCACGGCCAACGTGTGAGGATGAGGGATGAAGGCTTGGCTTGTCCTGAGCCAGTGAAGGAGATTTACTGCAACGGAGACTTAAAAAAAAGTCTGAAATGAAAAGCCGGTTAAATATGGACGTCCGGGGACGGAGCTCGAAAGTTTAGGGATGTCGGGAGTGTTGTGTTGTGTCAGAATTCAGAGAAAGCCAGCGCGCATCTTTGAAGCGAGAACATCGAGATGACGCATGAGACTACTAGTGAAGGGCAGG
>NC_030422.2:29885099-29907599 GCF_001660625.3 Ictalurus punctatus
ACATGAACGAGTTCCTAATAAAGTGGCCAATGAGTATATAGTATATATATATATATATGGAATTTTACAGGTTAGATTAGATATTTGCAGTTATGTGACAAGGGTGCCAATACTTTTGGAGCAGAGTGTATATTTGTATATGTATATATTCGCTTTTATGGATGTACTTTATATTCACGGCAACCTTGACTCCAGATCAGTGTGCGCGTGCGTGTGTGTGTGTGTGCGCGCCTGCGCGTGTGTGTGTGTGTTTTCCATCAGAAGAGCCGCTTGTCCTATTCCCCTCACGCTGTGCTGGTTAGCGCTAAGCTTTCGCATTAGCATAATTGGGAAGCTGTCCTCCAGCTTGTTGTCTCTCTCTCTCTCTCACACACACACACACACACACACGTGCGTCTACATTCTCACGCACACACACAGAGATTGATGGATGAAACAGTGACAAGGTCTTGTGCAGGAAATGAAGGCACGGCGGAGGGCTGGAGCGTCCTGGCCGAGGCTGTTTCGATGGAATCTGGTGCTTGTTTGTGGCAGTAATAGAGGTGAATAGAGTCTGAACGCCTCTCCGGGTATAGAGCCGTCTCTGTTTGCGATGCATGGCTGCAGTGCATTATGGGAGGGTTGTTTGCATGATCGACAGATACATTTTCCCACTTACGCTCAATAAATGTCAAGGGCCACAGGTGCAAACGAGCTGGCGGAATGATGTGGCGTGCCAGCGCGACAGAGCGCTTCTGTGGCAGAATGCCGGCAAACATGTCGCTTATGTTAAATCTGTACAGGGATTATCGATTAGTGACTACTACCGGACTGCATTCACGTTTACTCAGCTGGTAGATAAATCAGTAAATCACGTACACCCGTCAGCCCTTTAATCAGTTCAGCAAGGTGTGTTCCCAGGACTGCCGAGTTGTCACTGCTGGGCCCTTGAGCGAGGCCCTTAACCCTCAAAAGCTCAGCTGTTTAAATGAGATGAACGTAAGTCGCGCTGGATGAGGGCGTCTACCGAATGCTGTATGTAAACGTGAATACTGTCACACAGCCGCGCGGGTCTTCGAAAACGTTCTAATAGCGACTATATGGCGAAGCAGGAAGCGATGAATCCTGGCTAAGTTTTATTTGAAGCTTTTTCAAATCGCTCTTGAAGAGAAAAATAACATTTGTTTGTTTGTTTTGAAAACAAAACGAAAAACGAGACGTAAAAAAACAAACAAAGAAAAAAAAAGAAAAACGCGGCTTATCACGTTATCATGCTCCGACACTTGACACTTGACTCCTCCCATAAACGTTAAATAAGCGTCACAAAATCTGAAATTGCAAACACTTTGACGTGGAGCGTCCGCCATACACGTCGCTGTGAATGAGCTGTTACCATAGAAACGTGTCATTACGTATTAGGGCAAGCGCGTCTGATTTTTTGGAATAGTGTTTATAGCTACTCGAACGTAAGTGATAATAGGACTTTTTTTTTTACATCAAATATATGGATAAACAACGGATAATTCTAAAATAAAATGAAAAACTGTAAACACACACACACACACACACACACACACACACACACACTTTAGGAAAGAGGAAAGTTATCCCTCTTCATGTTGTCACAGATGGCCGTCCAATTAAAATATTCGCAGCAAATTGAATTTATAGAGCCCAATCATGGTGACATCTGTGTTATGACAGAGTGGCATTTAGCGGATCCTCTAAAGATGCGGTGTTCTGTTACACCGCTCAAACAAGCAGCCCACACACGGACCAGACGGCATCTGGACACTCCTCTCGGCTACCGCTTTTAATGCCACATCACTTCACAGTCACCCATGCACAAAGCGGACGGCACCGAGGTCCGGCTACATGCCACGCAACTCTTTTATTTTACCTTCTGAGGTAGATAACAGTTGTCACTCTTTGTTTCTCTTATTTCACTTAGTTCGAGAGATTTTTAGCACCAGGTCTTTGAGCTGGACGAGCACCGCTTAAGGTAAAGCGGGAGTCATTTATACATCATTCAAGCCTTGATTTAGACGTGTTTATGTTGAAATCATCACACACACAAACACACAGTAAATAAATAAATAAGAGGAAAAATGAACACAATGTTTGCTCAATTAAAACCAAATTGAAACACATCCAGTAAGTGTTCTATAAACATTTACATTTATGGCATTCGGCAGACACCCTCATCCAGAGCGGCTTATATTTATCTCATTTATACATCTGAGCAACTGAGGGTTAGGGTCTTACCCAAGGGCCCAACAGTGGTAGCTTGGCAGTGCTGGGGCTTGAACTCCTGACCTTCTGATCAGTAACCCAGAGCCAGCCACCATTGGGCCACCATTGGGCCACCATTGGGCCACCATTGGGCCACCATTGGGCCACCATTGGGCCACCATTGGGCCACCATTGGGCCACCATTGGGCCACCATTGGGCCACCATTGGGCCACCACTGGGCCACCACTGGGCCACCACTGGGCCACCATTGGGCCACCATTGGGCCACCATTGGGCCACCACTGGGCCACCACTGGGCCACCACTGGGCCACTACTGGGCCACCATTGGGCCACCATTGGGCCACCATTGGGCCACCACTGGGCCACCACTGGGTGTCCCCTGCCTTGTGTCCCGTGGAGGATATGTAGTACAGAAAATGCATGGATGGTGATAATAACAATGGACATAGTCACAAAGCGGTTTTACAGAAATCCGGATATAAATTTGACATTTAAATTGATCCCTAACGAGCAAGCTTGAGGCAACGGTGGTGAGGAAAAACTCCCTGAGACGACACGAGGACGAAATCTTGAGAGGAACCCGACTCAAAAGAGAACCCATCCTCATCTGGGATGGTAAGATTATAAATCATTCCTCTTGACTTGAGCAAGCGTTTTAGTCTTTAGTGTTTAGTCTATCCAAGGAAGAGCATCCACAGCCATCTTTAGGGTGTCCGTGCGGCACCATCCACAGCGATCTCATGCTGATCTTTAGAAAAACGAACAATAAAGAACGCCACTGAATTCCAGCGGGTTGTCTGGACGCCTCACAGCTCTACAGTCACCGGTCCGATCCTGAGCTTCACACGTTCTCCCACGTCTCCATCTGGGGTTCCTCTGGGTTCTCCGGTTTCCTCCCACCTCCCGAAAGCATGCCGGCAGGTGGCCTGGCTAAAATCAGCCCCAGGTGTGAACGAGTTTGTGAAAGTGCGTGTGCATGGTGCCTACATGCTTCCGGTTACTAAAGATACATTTCAATAAAAGAGATTTTATTCAGAAACATATCCTGCTACAATTACAAGAGCAACTCATACACTCACACGCACATTTCCCCAAAGGACCATATCTGTTTGTGACAAGTTGCTCAGCATGTTTTTTTGCTGCAACTGTGACCAAAAGGTGTGATGTTCTTGTGTATTCTCCAGCTAATCACACTGTCTTCGCCAGGAGCTCTTCATTCTTAAGTGCGCTGTTAAACTGCCGAGCTTTGAACGTTACCTGAGCGGCGTTCAAACAGTCAAATAACATGACTGCATCCTTGTCTGTGTTCTGCATTGTTCTTCTTCTTCTTATTATTATTATTAAGCGAGGAATAGAACACTTGGTGTTGTGTAAAATAATCAATGACTGATGAAGCAGAGTTACTGTAACAATCCCATTCATCCATCCATCTTCTATACCGCTTTTCCTTTTCTGATCGGCGTGTCTAAAGTGTCCGTAGTGTATGAATGGGTGTGTGAGTGTGTGTGTGATTGTGTGCTGCGATGGATCGGCACCCTGTCCAGGGTGTACCCCGCCTTGTGCCCCATGCTCCCTGGGATAGGCTCCAGGTTTCCCCCCGTTTTGTTTGTACACCACTTCTGCTTTAGAGATCAGCTTTACCGAACTCTGGATGTAGATTTAAATCCCTAATGGACATTCCAGAGGTGACAATCCCTGAGCTCCGAGCAGAAATAAAGCAGGAGAATGAATCGGGCAGATCTGGCATCTGGACCCAGCGAGACAACAGATTATTAGCTAATGGCTTAATCTACAGTGGTTTAAATGGGTGTATATTGGGACTTCTGAGATCCAGAAGGTACAACAATGGGGGATGGGTGTATGGGGACTCTGGGATATCAGCATCCCACCTACCATCACCAAACCTGAGTGAACACGTGAGCGTGGGCGAGCATCCAAACACCCAGGATGACCCCAGATTAATGTCATATAGATTTACTGTCATACAGATTACAGATTACTGTCATACAGAGCCCTTTCCTGTAGTGTACACATATTCATTTTTGTTTTCCTTCAGCATAGTAAATAATCTTTATCGGGTCGAATAATAAAAACGCCGTAAAATAATAGCACCGACTGAAAAACGAAAATCTGTACTAGTATATAATAATAATAATAATAATAATAATAAAAATGATATAAAGCAAGAATAAAAACACTAATGTGAAAAGTAATGTAAAAGTAAATGCTAAAGTGAATTTGTTTATTTTTTTTATTCTTTTAAATGACTGGTAGATGGAGTAATAGTAATAGTAATAGTAAAATACTAATAGTTTTAATGCTAATGCGCTCCAAATGTTTGGTGCACGAAAACGAAAAACGCAGCTTCACCTCTTTTTAAGATTCATACATGAAATACGGAGAAGGCAAACACTAGATGATCTTAAATCACGTTTTGGAGCCGAGTGTATCCGGCGTTCGGAGATGTATGAGGGCGCTATAGCATTTAGAGAGATTTAAAAGCCATTTACGTGACTTAATACAATCGACGTGAAAGAAATAAAGCTTTTGAATAATGTTTAGTGTTCTGGCGAAATGACTTTAGGAAACATTTATGAAATGAATAAATGTACAAAAAAATATATATAATTCCTGTAACAGAGGAAACGATCAGACTGCAATCTGCTCCACTAAACATAGCTTTTGTTGAAGACCTTTCAAATTTCTCACACTAGGCACAATAATGCTGTGTCGTCCAGTTACAATCTACATCGTCTCCATCGTTCCAGTCGATTTAATAAGAACTTGATGATCTTGTGAGTTAAACATCAAGCATCGATGCTCCGGAACCTAAACCTCCTTTTCTCTCTCTCTTCGTCCCTGCAGCATCCTGTTTGCGGACATCGTGGGCTTCACCAGCCTGGCGTCACAGTGCACGGCGCAGGAGTTGGTGAAGCTGCTCAACGAGCTCTTTGGAAAGTTCGACGAGCTCGCCACAGTGAGTCATTACACACCTTGCTCTCACACCATGGCAGCTTAACACCTCGATGGGCGAGAGTGACAGCAGGATAGATAGAGCCAAAAAAAAAAAAAAAAAGATAAAAGTTTAACAGAGAGTGGGAGAAAATTCTGCCGAGTTTTGTAATAAACCATATAGCAGAAGTGGAAAAGCCATGTTAGGTTCCGTGGTGGTGCATCTCAGGTGCCGAAATAATAATAAACAGCAATACAAATATCTTTTATATTATATACAGAGCTCATGTAGAGTGGCTTAGTAAGGAATTGGGCAACTGAATCACCAGAGAAGCTTCAGTGTGCCTTGGCATAGATCGTCCCTTACGGAAAAAAAAAAAAAATCACATATCTGATGAGGAGTTGGAGGTCATCTACATAGCAACGTCACGAGAGGTTGTCTGAGTAAATAACTGGATACAGTGAGAAGAAAAGAGTGCCAAATACTATTCTGTGGGTGACCTCAGGGGGCCAAGCACTGATTCCTGGGTGACTCTAGGGGGCCAAGCACTCATCCCCAGGGAACCCCAGGTGTTTCCTGCTGCAAATCAGGTTCCCAGCACTGATCCATGAGTGACCCCAGGGTGCCAAGCACTAATCCCTGAGTGACCCCAGGTGTTTCCTGGTGCAAACTGGACTCCTTCCCCTCCATAGCATCCTGTCAATCCATCAGGCAAGACAATCATTCGTTAAGTAGTTGACCATATTAAGGACCAAACACTTTCATCACTGAAGTTCACTGGCTGAATATCAATCAAAGCCAGTGGTTTGGGATGCAACTTTTTTTATTATAAAGATTCCCAGAAAGTTTGACAGGACATCAGGTTGAGATTAGAGCTGTGCATCGGCACTATGAGACTGTGGGCTTCAACAACAAAAAAATGGGACAAAAAGTGTCACCAATGCAGAGACGGAGACGGATGCACATGCAGATTCTAAGCTTAATAAGAGTTGAAACAAACACACAAGGCACTAAGCATACGTGAACAAGGGAAAACAAACATAAAGCAATATTTAGGACATGGGAGAGCATAACGTGACAACATAGGACAAACAAAGCCAGACCTCGAGTGCTGTACAAACCGTGACTTAAATACACAGGTGCTCGTTAACCGAGATGAGAGTCATGTGTGGGAGGTCATGTGACCGTGATGCGACGACGCATCCATAGTCCCCTCTGGAGATTCATAACATAGCACCCCCCCCCTTTAGTTTGAAAGAGGGTCCTGGATACCCAGACCAGAGGTCCTTAAATGTCTCAAAGTTCCCCTGAGTGTTGTCTCTCACAGGGCCATAACGAGGACGCTTGCCATGTTTCCTGGGGTACAGATGTGGGACAGTCTCTTCCGTCCCGCGGAGAAATAACACCGTCTCCCTGGCCTGGTTTGCAGTCGGTCATGTATTTTAGCCTTCTAGAAAGCTTCTGATGATATATTTTTTTCTTGGAAACTTGTTAGAATTCAAAACATGTCTGGGTGATTCCACTGTTCCTTATTGTTTGTTTTTAATCGGCCACAAATAGCCTTCTTCTCCAGAAGTCCTAACCCTAGACATCACAAGAAAAAAAAAAGTCTGATTGAATTATACCAAGATTTTAACTTCCTGACCATGATTCAACAATCTGATGAGTCTATTTCTGTAATACTTGCAGAGATTAAATACTGCAAGTCTAATGAATCTCTGAAATAACAATGACTCAAAGGCCGCACAGTGGCTTAGCGGTTAACACGTTCTCCTCACACCTCCAGACTCGGGGGTTTGATTCCCACCGTGGCCCTGTTTGTGTGGAGTTTGCATGTTCTCCCCGTGCTGTGGGGGTTTCCTCCGGTTTCCTCCCCAAGTCCAAAGACATGCATGGTAGGCTGATTGGTGTGTCCAAAATGTCTGTAGTGTATACATGGGTGTGTGATTGTGCCCTGCGATGGATTTGTACCCTGCCTTGTGCCCCATGCTCCCTGGGATAGTCTCCAGGTTCCCCATGACCCTGAAGAACATACCCTGATGGAGCAATGACTTAAAAGTTTTTAGTTCCCAGAGATTCTTAGGCCTTTTCTGAACAAATGCAAGGTTTAAATGTTTCATTTTGTAGACAACACTGACCACAACTAACCAAAAGAAAGGCCGACATGTCCGATATCATTTCTGCTTATGAGAATTAATTGCATGCACACACTCGAACTCTTTCGCTAACCGTTTTGGTTTTGAAAATAGAAATGCGTAGTATTGTTTTCCTCCGATGTTATTTAATGTTTTGCGGGACGATAGGCAGTGACAATTTCCCCATGTGTCCATGTCTCTGTTGAGCAGATTTGAGACGCAACATGATTGCTTTCTAAATCTGCATGAAATGAGATTTGCTACACCTCAGATGAACTATCGACTATGACTACACCCACACAGCACCACAAAACCGTGACTTATTTAGGCTGTGTGGACCCAGTGATGAAATAATTCTAAGTCATACAGAGTTTCCTCATTTGTGTTTTATGAGATAATGATTTCTTTACACCGAAGGTCATGCATTTCTTACGCTCGCCCGAAGGGCTTGGTTTTGTTCATTTCCTTTTAAATTACAGGCGTGTAACAAGGTTACTTCTGATTTTCACGTGTCATCTTGCGAGGAAATTGGAGACACCGCCGACTCGCCAGCTGACGGAAGGGGTGTTTATTTTCTGTGTAGAGGGCACATAAGCGTATGTAGTTGTGTGCATAAGTGCTTTCATGTTTAGCCGCACCTGCTCTCGGTGTAACATGAGGTAAAGAGGGCTGAAATGGGGTTTGCGTTCCCTTTTCAAATTTCTGGGACGCAACCATTATATTTAGATAGGGGGCCAAACTCGAACAATATTCAATAAACAGACTGTCGTTTAATTACAAGTTTTCCATCATCGCATTTTAGAAAGCAAAGTGGATTTGTATGTTACTTAAGTAGTATTGGAATTGAATACTAATGAAGAAATCGCAATTATAATTCCTGAAGAAAATAAATGTAAGCTGTGATTTTGCTAGAGGTTATTCAGCAAGCAACAAAGAGAATTCAGATACATAGCAACCGGATACCCCCCCCCCCCCCCCCAAAAAAAAAAAAAAAAAAAAAAAAACCTAACTAGCTAAATAAATAAATAAAGGCATTGTAACAAGTAATAAATTAGATTACTGACATTCAATTTCCTGCAAATGGTCACAAGGCAGAAGCAAGTGGATGCCAATGCGAGCCGTTTATTAACAATCCAAATTAGCAGACAAACCCATGGTCAATGAGCAATAAAGCAGAGGTCTAACATCAGGCAAACAGAATGAAAATGGAGGACAGAAGCTGAAAGAAGAAGAAAAAAAACCCCCAATGCTCAGAAATGCACAGTGGACTGGCAAAACCTCACAGATTGTGAAAGAACTGGTGTAAATACATCAAATTTAACAAGGGCTAACAGGAAACAAGTGAGTTCAATAAGCAGGTGAGTGAGACTGGCGTGGATTCGCGGTAGCTCCTGGATTTGTGCTGGATTTGGATTAATAAAAATAAAAAAAAGTGCTCGTCTGAACCGCTACGACTTCCTGTCGAGAAGTGACATTTGAATTTTGACTTTCTCAAATCTATACAAAATTAGATATGACACAGTAAAGCAACACATCCAAATGATGATACCTTGGATCAAGCTTATAGTGCGCGTGGACTGATGTTTCTTCAGCTGCCCGCTCGTAACTTTAGCTCCTACCGGCGATTAGCTCCCATTGACGGTTGAATCCAGAAATAAGGAAGAAAACTTATTACTATGGGGTTTTTTTTTTCTTCATCTTGTCCTGTCATGTACAACGTATAAAGAGACAGTGAGAAAAATACAGCTTGGATCATTTGCGCCTCTGTTGAGTACAGTATGTATCTAATACAGTTAAACTGCGTTGCTGATCTAACAATGAAGCTAGTACGAAGCCTAGCGCGTCACATCCGAATCAACTTTAGACGCTGATTAGAGCATTATTTCATTTGTGTTTAACTTCTTACGTGTAGGCTATACGTTTAGGCTACAACTGTTTCTCATCGGAGCTAAAAACAAATCCCTGGAAGAGCAGCTTGCCACTTGCTAGTGTGAACCTAGGGTTACAATGAGCACGTTAATATAAACCTGTGAGAAATGTTTTTTTTTTAATCAACACCCTCTGACCAATCAGATTTGAGAATCCAACGCGCTCTGGTATAGCAGAACGCAGGGTAATTGTTAGAAAGCCTGTACTATTTCAGAACAAACAAACCTGTAGCTCCTGATAGATCTATTAGGACAAAGAGAAACTAAGCACATCTAATTGCATTTAGTCTTTTTCAGTGCACAGGGTCAGGGCTTAACCGGTGACACCACATTAATGGAATTGTTTTTTTCTACAGTGGGTGCAGCAATGCGGTGGATTACACGTGCTTTAGCCAGTGCTGTAGTCATGCTGATAATAATATAATTAATCTGGCTCCAGTCCAAGGATGATGATGACGAGATCAGTGCAGGGTCTTGTAATCTGATCCGCACAAAAGTGCTTGAGGTTTAAGTGGCAGAGTAAATTGGGCTTGTTTGAGTCTGAGGAACAGGACGTTGGATAAATATGCCGATTCTCCGGGATCTCGGCAGTGCTTTTGCGTTTTTTGGACAGCGGTCGCTTAGCGGTGTCTGTTCCTCCAAGGTAAAAGCTCAGAAAGTTTGTTCTGGTAATATAATCAACTTGAAATCAGATCATACCGAATGAATGCACAGTCAGCACCTTCGATCTGAAGCTGCTGAATATTAGATCCCTTACATATGAAGCGCTTACTGTAAATGAAATTGTAACATATCAGATTTCATGTAATGTACTAATGTACTTTAATGTGCCAAAAGTGTGCCAAGTGCCCTAAAGGAGGCTAACCCCATCAGTGTATACACCAACCTTGTGTAAATGGCCGACCATGGCGCATCCCAACTCTTTTATTATGATACTCTAGGGTATGAACTGAACTCATCTGAGGTCCTTTTGATTAACATAATGGGCAAAAAAAATAAAAAATCAAATACACTATATGGACAAATTTATGTGAATGCCTGACCATCACACCCATATGTGATTCTTCCCCAAACTGTTGCCACAAAGTTAGACACACACAATTGTATAGGATGTCTTTGTATGATTTAGCATTAGGATTCAAGCTCCATGAAGACATGGTTTACCAGTGTTGGAGTAGCGTGTGGCCCAGGCCTCCTTGCCCGACATCAGTGCCTGACCTCACTAATGCTCTTATGGCTGAATGGCCACGCCCCCTGTTGCCACAGACTCATTTTCATAATCCACAAGACCTTCTGAGAGCAGGGTTGTTCCTTTACTAGACTCAGTGGGAGCTGCTCCAAATATAACAGAGCCCACTCACTGCAGCAGGCTCAGTCTTGATCTAATACTGACATTCGGCAAAGGTATAGATACATACTCACACCGCCCTGGTCGGAAATCATCTCCGACCACTACTTCCTTCCATTTGCACTACATCTGAGTCAACATATTGTATATGCAGTTCTCTCACAATCATATTAAAAGTAAAATTATTCCAGCTACTGTAGCCAGCTTTATTAAAAAAAATCCCTCCGATTTATTGACTCTGATTGGTTTACCCTGAAACCCAACAGAATTTGATCAACTGACTGATAGCTTAGAGTCAATGATTCTCTTAATGGCAGATAATGCTGCCCCATTTAAAAGGAAAACGATTAAGCGGAAAAGGTTACCACTTTGGTTTAATGACTAGACTCACATTTTAAAACAGACCAAACAGAATACAAATGGCTAAACTGGCCGTCTTCCAGACTGCGTGGAAAAAAGCATCACCGACTGCTGTTGGATCAACAAAAATAATTCTAGATTCTTATGCATATATGTAATGCATATAATCTTAGGCAACCCATTATCTAACTGTGGATTCATATAACTACATACGTGGAATGTTTAGAAAAATGGAAACAATCCACGACACTGAATTAATTGAATTGATTTCCTGTGACACCTGACACCTACTTGACACCTACATGCTTTCTCAGAGAAATTCTACCAGACGCACTCAAACCTCCGTTAACAGTAATGACCTTCTCCCTTAGCAGTGGCTATGTACCTAAATCTAGCCACTATTATATATTATTGGTTTAAAAAACTAAACCTATGTGAACTATCCAGCTTTACGCCAAGTTCTAAGCTTTCTTTTATTAAGATCCCAGGTTGTAGCGCAGAAGCTAAGCTCATACCTGCATATGAATCACAGACATTAAACCTTTCAGTCAGGATTTAGGTCACGTCACAGTACTGAAAAGGCACTGGCTAAAGTAGTAAATGACCTACTATGTGTCTGAGAGCAATTTTTTGGCTGCCTTGCTGTGATTGTGTTGCTCAGTCTAATTGCAGATTTTGATACCATAGATCACAAGAGTCTTATATATAAACTAGAAAATGTTTTGTTTGGAGTTATTAGAACAGCTCAGGTCTTATCGCATACCACTGATCATTATCAGCTTGGAAATATTAGTGCTGACTTCTCAACGTATACAAAAGTGGTCTGGTGTTCCACAAGGCACTGTTCTAGGGTCATTTCTTCTTCCCTATGATATGCTATGTCTGGGTACAATTATTCACGGATATGCTGTTAGCTTCCACTGCTATGTTGATGAAAGAGTCATTATTGTTTAAAGGACCGTTTTAAACGTTCTAATGACATTAGAAACGGGATGCTAAGTAACTCCTTCCTACTTAATTCTGACAAGAGAGATGTACTTCTACTTGGTCATAGACAGCTAGACGTAAGCTCTATTATTAAATAGAAAATCTTGATGGTCTTTCAGTTACATCACGTGCAGACCTTAGTGTGATTATTTACTCTGGTCTTTCATTTGAAACTAATGTCGATAATCTCAGAATCCATCTCAGAAACATTGCTTAGCTGAGAAATATAGGGCCATTACGTTATGCAGAAAAAAAAAAGTATGCTTTTATTACATCTGTGTTTATAATGTTGTAATGCCTTGTTGTCTGGATGTTCTTGTAGGTGCATACACAAGCCCCAGTTGGTCCAGAATGCAGCAGCAAGAGTCCTTATTCGAACTAGAAATGATGACCATATTTCCCACTTTTTTTTTTTTTAAATCCACACTACATTGGTTCCCGGTAAATTTTCACGTTAATTATAAAACACTATTAATGATCTATAAAGCACTGCAGTACCTGAGGGAAATTTTGAATTATTATGATCTTTCACTTCTACTTCGATCGCAAGGACCACGTTCTTTATCGGTACTTACAATAATGAGGACTAAAGCAGAGCTTTTTTTTTCTCCTTCAAACCCACCAGCTAGGGAGCAACCTTGTAATTAGTGTTGGGGAAATCTTTCGGTCTAGGCTGGAAACATATTTATTTAGTCAGGCAGTTTGTCAGAGAGATTTTCTCCTCGATAAAGGTGCAGAGCTGGGGTTTCATTGGCGTAGAGATGCATGGTACACTGGGATGTTTTGATGTTGTTATTCATGTTCTTTCATGTGATCACTCAAGTTTGTTGATGGTGGAGTGGAAGGACACTGATGTCCCAGGGTGCCCTCATACCTATGTTACCTTCTGGCTCTCTCTTTTAATTATGCTGTCATAGCTAGGCCTGCTGGAGTCCCTGCTTACACTCTGATCACAGTATACACCCTTTTTGATGCCTAGTACACATCATACCTAGCCACCTGTTCTCACTTCCTGTCAAGCCGTATGGGCACTCCTGCTGCTTGACGACATGTCGGTTGCTGTGACACTATAACATGCCTCCTAGTACTCTTTGGATCAGCCTGATTGATCCTGATTGCTCTACTCTGGCTTCTGCTGCTCCCGTTTCTTTGTGTCTGAGCTATCTGCACTTATGATTCACCTTCTTGCTGCTCTGGATAATCTCACCTGGATACCGTAGAGACTTGCACATTCCAACAACTGCTGAGCCTATGACTCACCTGTCCTGCTGAGGTGGATAAAATTACCTGCATATGGTAGAGAGTTGCACTTCCTAACAACTGTGCTGTGATTATAATAAACTGTCCTGTGGTTATCCCAGGACTCCTATTCGCAGTATGCTCATGCTGAACATTTCATGCTGACTGTATCCTTTTAACACATTTAGTACTGTTTCCTTCCTCTAATATGGATATGTATTATAATGGTTTCTAATTATAATACATAGCCACTATTTAATATCGCCCAGAAGAGTATGGCTTCTCTGTTCTTCCTCACGTCGCCTTTTGGACTTACTTGAACAGCTCAGGAAGGTGGTTTTAGAAAGGCTTGAGTTCAAGTCCCAGAACTACCACATTCTTGCTTTTGACCCGCACGTACTCCAGTGGGTGTCCATGGACTATACCAGTACATGGGGTAATTGGCCATACTCGTAACATTTGCTTGAATAAATAAGTAATCAAGCCATATACGTTATTTAAAGTCATTTCCCTTATAAGGGAAATCTGTTGAAAACGAAAACAAACACAAAACACAGAAGGTTTGATTGAAACATTGTAACTCATGCAGAATATATAGCAACTTGATCCCCGAATGCAGTGCAATACAATATTGAGCCCTACTGAGAAGGAATGACTAAAAGTAACATAAATGAAGCCAAACAGGAGTATAATTGGTCAAAGATGAGTGCATTTGGTCTGGCTGTATCTCCATTTCTAGCCCAGAACGAGTCTTAAAGGACCTCATGCTGTATATAGTTGATCTGTGGTAATTCTGGGCTGACTACTCTCATATGAGTTCTTAAATGTGTCAGCCCCAGTTTCTAAAACAGAAACCGACCAGATTTCTGCACCTCAACACATTTTGTATATGTTGAACTATACCGTTTTCCTATTCTTGTACTTTTTACAGCTTTATTCACCATCCTCGCTGCGGACTCTTTTTGTCACAGAACTCTATAGGCAGGGTTGTCAGGAAATGTTCTGGACAGATCAGATTGAACTACAACATTACTTACGGCACCATCGATATAGTCTACCTTTTTACTGCTCGAGGACTCAGAAAAAGATAAGAAGACCTCGAGGTTCCACTGGACCGGCTCGAGGCATTTATTATAGAGGTTGATACTAGGCAGTAATCTAGTTAGTCTTGTTTTTGTTATCTGGATATCTCTAGACAAACTTGTGTGTCCAGTCAGTCACACATGGCTGGCGAGAGCGTGGAAAAGTGTGTGGGCAAGATGCAGGCCACCTGGTTGATGAGGACAGGCTCGAGAAAGTGTGCCAGGAACACGCGGTCCTCCTAATCACATCTTCATCTCTGCCAAGCAAAGCCCACTCTCGTTCTTACACACTCTTTCTCAGCCCTCATCTTTCTCAGGCTCACATTTTCTTGCTCTTTTTCCTTTGTTTTTCTGTGTGTCACTGCCTCGATCCTGTCCTTCTTGATTGCTTGCTTGTTCCCATTATCTCTATCTCTCTTTTGATCGTTATTCTTATATTATATTTTCTTTCCTGAACAGTCATCCCTTGTGTCATTACCCAATTTGCCTCCTGTGCCATTACCAGATTACATCCACAGTGCAGCAAACTATCTCTCAAGACTTCCTCCCCCTTCGACACTTTCATTGTGACTGGTGCCAAAACATCTGGTCATGTCCCGACTGCCTTCAAGACAGCAAGACATTAGCAACAACCTACTGCTCACTTTTCCCCTTTCTACCGGAAATTTCAATCAGTTTCAATCTGTTTCACACTCAGAATGATACTAATCAGTCTGTCTTCAAGGTGGCACACGCCACAGAAATTGTCCTTGTGGCTGTTACTTATAAGCTCCATGCTACTAGACCAGCCAAATTATCATTGCTATTAGTCCTTGACCTCTCAGTAGCCTTACACATGGTCAGTCCTACGACTGTCCATCTTTATAACGCTTGTAAATAGTGTCCAAGGATGGAAGTGGATTGCTTCCTGACTGGAGTGTTGGTGATAAAAGTGACATAGAACAGATCTACATCTGCTCCATGCAGACTCACTGCTGGAGTCCGACAAGCCTGTGCTAGATCCTCTTTCCCTCCGCTATCTATACCCTCTTATATCCTTATGGGTGTGAGACCGTATCCTTACATCCTCACATCCTTTCATACTACTGCTATTCTGATGACACACAACTCGTCTTCTCCTTTCACACCTAATCTACATTCAATTTAAAAGAAAGAAAAAAACTGGATGCATGCACAGTGTTCTTTCCTGTACTACCTCTCATACCGACGCTCCTCGGACAGGAACAGGCCTTCGGTTTTATGGTATCCCTAGACCGTTTTGTAAGCCACTCTATATAAGGGTGTCTGGCGAATGATGCACTGTAAATGTAATTACCGGATTTCTCAAAGTCTCAAATCAGAGGAAGCCTGGAACTGTTATACCACAAAGGTACTAGTAATACACAAGGTAATGGGAATCCGATAATAAGAGGATAATAATAAGAAGCGGATGGTAAAAAAATCACCAGAGGTGTGGGTTCTTGTAAGGCAGTAAAGTAAACAGGAAGCATATATGCGAAAAAAACAAACAAACACAAAACAGGACATACGATGGAAGCTTCTCTGGCAAAGATTAATATTTGTAATCCGATGATCTGTGGCCAGAGTACAATTGGTTTGATGAGTTACGTACTGGATCCTGGAGCAAGACAACCCTCCATTGTTTTGATAATGAAACACACAGAACATGTCCATTCATCCTGCTGTCTCGGCTCATATTAAGGCAGCTGTGGTGCTATTGCATCAGTTCCCAAATGAGGCGTTAGCGTTGGAGAACACTAAAGAAAGTCTCAGCTTGCGTTTCCTAACTTTCACTACTTAATGAACAGCGCAGAAAAGCCTGAGACTTAATGTGGAAAAGATGGCAGAGATAGCGTGAGTTGATGGAGGTAGTAACCTGAGCACATCCTTTATGTCTGAGACTCTTTTATATCTTGGCATAAAAAGGGGTACTAGTGCATGAGGTGATTAGTTAGTACATGGGTTTGGGGATAGAAGGTCACAATGTCCATTGTTAAAAGCATTATACAGATAAGTATATTGAAGGTCCATTTTTAGCACGTTTTTCTCAGACCTCTGGGGTTAGGGGTTTGAATCCTACCTCGATCCTGTGTGTGTGGAGTCTGCATGTTCTCTCTATGCTTCGGGGATTTCCTCCGGGTAGACCGGTTTCCTCCCCCAGTTCAAAGCCATGCATTGTCATCTGACTGGCATTTCCAAGTTGTCCACTGTGTGTGCCTGTGTGTCCTGTGATTGGTTGGCACCCTGCTCAGGGGCAAGTTTGCTGGGATAGGCTCCAGGCTCCCCACAAGCCTGTGTAGGATAAGCAGAACAGAAGACGGATGGTTGTTTCATACATCACAATTTTGCCCAGTTTCTTTCCATCTTTAGAGCTGTGTTTGGCTCCCGGGTCATAATTACTCATCCTCTGGGTAATTATGTCTTCTCTGTCACTTTCCAGTCAATACTCTGTCGCTTGCTTCCTCTCTCTTTCGCATAATGAGCTAAACATATCCCTCAGAAGTTGCCCACCTCCACCATGCTAATACACTGACTCCTTTTTGATGTGATTAGCATCCGCACCCAACCACTTGGGAATCATTTCTGTGCATGCAGCATGGGAGCGTTTCACTCTCGTGTACGTTGGAGGTGCTTCGGCACAAGGCCGAGAACTTTTCCGCGATTGGTTAGCGTTGTTGTTTCGGATTAGCCATTCAGCTTCTACTAGTGCTACTGCTACTACCAGTAACACTGACATGCGCTAATCTAAATCAACGCTGAAGGAATATTTAACTAACCACCACTACATGTATCACATTAAAAGGGGCAATATGTGTTGACTTTTTCAAACTCTTATACCATAGCGAACTCTTATACCGCAGCAAATTGCCAATCATTATTATTCTTATTTATTAAACAAGGACGAGTTGCTGTTTTTATCTGTTTATAGCTACCCGTAACGTTGTGGACTGTCCGTGAAACGAGTTAGCTCCTGTTCTCACTTGCATCATAGGAGATATATACGGTCATTCTCTCGCGTTCTCTCGAAGTTAACCAGAAAGAAAATGCAGGTTGTCGTAGAGAAACAGGGAAGCACGACTTCCTCCATCCGTACACCTTCCCGTGGCTTTACCTCTGACTGGTACTGGAGACTCCTTCCGTAAATGTTAAATCAATATCGCCTTACGGTAAACTTCCCATAACACCATGTAAACGATGACATATTTTACTTTGTTAAAAACTACAGCGCGTTTTTAATTCTGTTCATTATTAGCTTCGGGTTATACGGAACGTCCAGCGTCCGCAGCGTCCCCAGCATCCCCAGCGTCCCCGTGAGTTGAAACTACAGAAAATAATATATTAGAAGTAATGTGTTAATAAAAACTGGCTCCTCTGCTTTGATTAATTAACCGAATGAATCGACACGTTCTGATTAATCAGAATCGAGGACTAAATGATAAATATTTACTCATTCTATCCGTATCTTGTGGCGCGAGGAGATGTTTATACAGAGTAATTCAATTTGGAGAGCTTTGTTTCGGTCCATAGTGTTTGTTGATTGCTGATTGAGAGAAGCCCCGCTGCATCTGTGCTCACACTAGCACAAAGTGTAAACCCATTTAGTGTCATTTCCTGCTTCCAGCTCGGGTTTAGGAAGCTAAAAAGCACTTAATAATACACGGACAAGACTCCCTCGGTGGATTACCTTTTTTAAAGGCGGCGTGAAATGTATTTAGATGCAAACGACTAATGAATTAATTATATTAATTACTGCCCCTTTTTTTTAAAAAATGATTTGCATACTCATTTTTTTTTCCACTTAATGCTGAATTTGCTCCAGTTGTTTATTTTTTTTAGTTGAATATTTCGCCTAACTTATATGTTCGTTTCTGAATTACGCCACATGACACCACGCCATCAATACAACAGTTGCGCTTTATCGTACTATGTTATTAAAGAGTAAAGAGCTTGTTGCCTAGCCCATTCAGCTAACTCTACTGCAGCTAGCAGGCTAATTCGGCTAGCATCGTAGCTAGATACGGACATGTCTACATGTGCGTTTGTGTCTCCTCTCTCTCTCTGTCACTGTAATCTGTAATGCGGGGTGTAATTGAGATTAATGGCTGCTTGTACTTCTGTGACTAACGCACACACACACTTAGAGCCCGGTGCTTCTTCTAGTTTGGACTGTTTTCCCTGTATGGTCGGTTAGATTACTGTTAAGAGTTTTCCTTTTGATGTTTTGGTTACATGCTCGTATAAATGTCTATGGGTATACGAAAGGCACGTTTTTTTTTCTTCTAATGTTTAGCTTTCACTTCCTCTGTTTGTTCTACTACTATCTTACATTTCTTTCTATTCAGTTACTGGAATAATTCTCCGCAAACAGCTAAATGCTTGGAAAGTTCTACCGTTTTACATTCAGGTGAAAAAAAAAGAAAAAAAAAAAGGGAGAAAATCAAATTTAAAGATGTAAAATTTTTCTATCTCTACATTTCGAACCTAATCCGCTGATGGAAAAACAACATTACTGAGAAACTCTTAAAAAAAAAAAAAAAAAAACGAAAACAAACTATACCAATGGGAAATGAGTTCTTAATTTGGTTATAAACATGGTCCTCATCAGTCGCTGTCTCGTCTCCTGAGGTAAAAGTCAACTCACGGAGTTTAACCACCAGCCTTCGAGTCATCGTCTCTTCACTCCGCTGTTCTCTGTTCATGCTAACGTTTGATCTTTGGTACGGTTGGAAAGTAGCCTAAATAAAAATAATCTCCATGCTGTTTTGGTGAAGTCTGTATTTTGTTAACGTTAAAGTATATTATTGGCTGGAAAAAGATTGGACAAAACAAGCTATATATCCGACTCGTTTTCCCAACACACGAACTGGAGTTAACTTGGTGGCCATTTTGGAGCAAATCATCTACCAAATGCACGTGAATGTAAATGTGTTATTGTTATTAGTTATGCGCATTTCCAGTCTTTTCCGGTGCTTAGGCAACATTTACAACATTTAATTTAAAGCTCAATGATATAAAAAAACACGTAAAACACATATCATGAACTTATCACTGCCTTGATAAGAGTGTTTACGCTCACATTGTTCTCTACCCTGTGCTTATTTAAAAAAAAAAAAATTTATGACGGTGTACTTCTTGTTAAAAATGATCAAATTGTCAGTAAACGATTGTATTGTGTGCCAGGCAGTATGAAATGTGTTCTCTCCGCCGTGCGTCTCCATTTTTCTCTCGTTTCAGTGTTGAGATTTGAAGGCTTCGAATTGTACAGACGCCTGGAGTGTGACTAAACAGCAGAAGGCACAGACGCTGCTCATGGTCGCACTTGACCAGCTCACTTCCAGCCTCGGTGTGCCGTTAAAGTATGCCCGGAACACTCGAGTGGTTTCTCTGCTATAGCGCACCTGATTCCACTCATCTGTGAGTTCAGACAGGTGAAATTTCTAAAGCAGGGAGAGTCAGGAGTCTGGAATTCACACCGCAGATTTGAAAAAAATCTGGCTGATATCAGTGTAGCTTAGAGATCTATTTAGTAGCTGGACTGGCTGCTTGAAGTGACGTAAACAGACTTAGAATTGGAACGTGGAGCGGCACACTTTAGAAAGAAAAGCTGGCTCAGCTGCTTCCGGGCTTAATCTACCTCAAATAAAACCTACGATGTATGAGACTGTAGATGATAAAATATTTGTTGAGGACGAGTTTCTTAATTTGCTCTCGGTTAAAATAAAAACGATGAGTCAAGATCAAATGGTCGCATCAAGTACGTGTGACTCCTGGAGACTGGAGGCGACTATGGGTAGTGCGGCGTCGGCGGCGATCGAGGAACCCGTTGACATGACTTCCGTGGCATCATCAGAATGGAGCCTCGTTGTGAAACATGGCAGACGCAGCAGGATTCCCCCTGGTGGATGGCCAAACCCCTCTGATAAATTAGCGAGGTCATAAAGCTAAACCTAAGAAGTCTAAGCCTGTTATTGATACCGGGGCATGAGGGAATATAAGTGCTACCAAATTCTCTCCAGACCTTGATGCTCCAACACTGTCCAACTATCTTAAAGAAAAGATCGGACGTGATGTGAATTGCCAACGCGGTGTCACTGCGAACAATAGATACAGCTCGTTTAACTCATTGTGACCGCTGAGTGCAATAATGTGGCTGAGACGTACTGCTGTACTTCTGTCGTGTGCCGACATTATGAGCCACGCAAAGCCAGAGCGTTTGGGGGTTAATACAGCCTCCGCAACATCTGGTGCATTTATGACGGAGGGACCGATGGCCCGCTAAGGGCATTTGAACTATCTATGCGTGTCATATCCTATAACTTCCGGGGGGCTGCGCGTTGGCAACAGTGCAGGGGATCGAGCGCGACGCGTAGTGGGTGATAATCTGCTACAAAACTGTGATATCTTGCGTTTGCATCTTTGTGTTTTAATCTAAACAGGACGTGAGAAAATTGAACTCTTTTAATGAGAACTTTCACGGGGATGGCACGTCCACAACCGATCTTACTATGGGTGTAGTGAGAGGTCGGATAGCGGGAGGAGTGGCGACCGTGGCATAAAAAAGCTGGCCTCGGTGATAAACATCATCAGGGTTGACGTTGATTGGTGTTTTGCTGTATGGGTAAAATGTAACAACAAAGAGTTCGTTATTCGTAATGTATATACTCCTTATGAACGTCAACAAAATGAGGATGAATATTTAAACAGACTTGCATTTATTAGCTAGCTCGGTAATCAGTTTGCAAGTGTATTTGTGGTTGGGGATGTGAATGCGGATCTTACAGATAAATCTTCGATGCTGCATTATCCAATCAATTACATGTACCTATGGATAGTCATACTTACATAAGTGAAGCCTGGTGTACAACCTTGTGGCTTGACCGCTGTATTAGTACTGCTGATGCTCATTCTACTCTACAATCCAATGCAAATCAAATCCCAGCACCACCAAGCTACCACCACTGGCCCCTTGAGCAAGGCTCTTAACCCTCAACTGCTCAGATGTATAAATGAGATAAATGTAAGTCGCTCTGGACAAGGGCGTCTTCCAAATGCCGTAAACGTATGATGATGTCGCGGGAGCGGTGTATCAGGCTCGTAGACCATATTTTATACGCACTGATAAGAAGTATAATAGTAAGCCAGGGTGGAAAACGTATGTGTCTGGATGCCATACTGGAAATAAGGAAGCATTTAAGGCATGGAACGTACACGGTAGGCCCAGACAGTGGACTCGACTGGAACATAAGTAAAGTATCTAATGCTAGGTATAAATATGCAGTTCGATATGTCCGTGAGCATGAGCGAATGTTGAGAGCAGACTCGATGGTAGAAAACAGATTTCTGGACGGGTGTAAGAGCATCAGATAGGAACGATGTGATATCGCCATGCTCTATAGAGGGTGTCTCTGGAGCCGAGAATACAGTCGGACAGTGGAGACGACATTATTTTGCCTCGTTTAATTGTGTAACGAGTGAACCTTATGAAGTAGAAAAGGTTTCCAGCTCTCACATAGGAAAGCCAGTAGCTTGGATCAAATTACTGCTGAACATTTCAAGTTTGCCAGCCCTAGGGTTGCGGTTCTTCTTGCCGTTTGCTTTACTGGCTTGATAATACATGGGCTGCTGCTAGAGTTTATGTTGTCGGTAGCCTTGTTGCCTGTTATCAAGGATAACGCTGGCAAGGTGGGAAGTTTGGATAACTATAGGGTTAGGTTTCCGCTAGCTAGTGTGTTATCAAAAGTTTTGGAAAGAATTTTATTAGATCGATTAGGAGTATATCTTGGTACCACAGATAACCAATTTGGCTTTAAGGCACGGCATAGTGCTGATTTGTGTTATTTTGACTCTGGCTTTATTGACGCCTCTAAGGCTTCTGATTAACTCTATCATCAAAAGTAGTGCGGTAAACTAAGACAAAGGGGTGTGCCTAACAGCATACGAAGAATTCTGGTATATTCAGAGTACGACAATAAAATGACATAATAGTGTCTCAGCTCCTTTTGGAGTAGGTAATGGAGCGCTGCAGGGACATCTACTCTCACCAGCCCTATTTAATGTCTATATGAATGAATTGTCAGAACGATTACGTGACTGTAAGACTGGATGAATGCTTGGTAAGATCTTAATCAATCATCTTATGTATGCTGATGATTTGGCCATTTTTTTTTCTCAGAGTAGTGCTAAATATAGGCTCTGAGTCCATCCATCCATCCATCCTCAAGCGCTTATCTGTTA